>NW_019384341.1:174580-400528 GCF_000671375.1 Centruroides sculpturatus
TATTTGATAAATTTTTATTTTAAAAGAAAAATTTAAATATTAAATTAAAATTTTTATTTTTATTTAACAAACAATCGAAAATGCCTATTTGTATTTTGTTATAGGATATATATTTTTAATTTTTTGCATTTAAAAATATAATTTTGAGAAATGTTTCTGCAAGATAAATAAAAGCTAACTCGAATTATATAATTTATATTGATCTAAAAATGTATTTTTAATTAGCTTATAAACTTTATTAAAAGTAATTTTAAAAATATTAAAATTACATAAATTCGTGTAAATCTATTGATATAAAAATTAAATATAAGCATTAAAAAGATTTAACAAACTAAACATAATCGTCTTTTCATAAATTAATTTACAGTAGACTATCAAATCTACAATAAACAAACATTATTTTTACATAAAAAATACAATAATTTTAGCTTCGTTTTTATTCTAAATTATAACACATTTAAAACTTAATTAACTTAATAATTAACTAAGTATTTGTTTGAATGTAGGAATATATTTAATTTACACTTTAAGTAACGGGAAATAGAAAATTTAAGACTTTGCAAAGATATGTTACGGATATTAAAAAGAAGGAAATATGTATCACTTTTATCAATATAAAGCTATGTTAACGATTAAATTTACATTAAACCAATATAATTTTTCATTTTGATTTGAGGTAAAAATCAGTTATTTGTATATTCTCTATAGTTATACATGTATACGTACTGTACTGTACAGTACATAGCCTATATACTGTATTATGAAGGACAGTACTGTACGTTAAATAAGTCTATAGCAAGCCGCTTTTTTTCATTGGAAACCAAAATAGGCAATATCTCAATTCTGTTAAACTACTTTGGCATATTTCCAAAATGAAAATTGTATAGGATTTATTTATAAAAACTTTTTGATTTATTTTATTGTGTAATGTGTGCTTTAAAATATCACAATTCTATTGATATTAGTTCTGGTAACCATTTATTTAAACTTCTATTTTAGATATTAGAAAGAAAATGAGAGGATAGATTATAAAAATAGGAAATGGAAAATTTTTATTGTTTCTTGTTCAAATCTATTTTATTAATAGTATGACGTCAAATAGTTATTTTTATCGACATTTATGCTGAAACTATAAGATAAACGTAGATTAATTTAATAATTATATTAAGCAAAGATTAAAATATAGGCCTACATTCAATGTGTCGCAAATTCTGTCCTTTTAGATAGTTTTTAGGTAGTTATTGTTCACTTTTCAAGAAAATATTTCATTTTACTAATTTTGTGATATAATTTGATATGAAAATTTTAATATCACAAATTAAAATTAATTAAAACTTAAACTGTAATTATTTTTATTTAGATTTTAGATCAAGAGACAAGTTATTGGAAGAATAAATAATAATTGAAACTGTTTATCATTTAGGCCTAGAAAATAGGCATAAAATAGGCCTATTACAAACAGAGATTAAATTAAATTTATTACTTTTTAATTTTATATAAGTTATAAGGTAAAAGAATAATCATTTAATTAATTATTATTCTAAATAAAATTATGGAGGAATACTCAAAAAAAAATTGAAAATAGGTTCAAACCTATAATTAATTCGAACGAAACAAAAAACTTATTTATTTGTTATTAAATATGAGTTATTTATAATAATGCCATTTTGAGTATCAGATATTGTTATTGATTCTACATTCAATTGTTGTTAATAGGCTTTCTGAAATTAGATCATTTAAAATTAAAATATAAATTGTTTTAATAGATTGGCATGAAAGGTTACGTTGAAAACAGCGATTTGTCATTTTATCTATTATAAAAGAAATATGAATGGGGAAATATATTCTCGCTGAAAACAAATTTACTACAACAAAAGATCAAAGAGGCACATTTGGGAGCGCTTTATTACTGTAAGGAAACCCACTTAACTTACTTCTAGAAGATACATCAGGTTATAAATTGCAAACTATAAAATCAAATTTAAATAAAACTTAAAGTAAGAAATATTCAATGAATGAAATATTTAGATTTAGATTTTACTAAATAAAACAATCGTTTTTGTTAGAAAGGTGAAGTAAGTTTTTCCGAGATACGATTAACAAAAACTTGGACGGGATAAAACTAGTTAGTGGACGAGTCCAGTAGAGTAATTTAAAAATGAGACATTACAATAAATCTGTCATTGAAATAAAAAAAGCGTAAAAAGTTCAGTCTAAGATCGCTAAAACCCAGAAAATTATTTTCTCATAATCGACAGACAAAGACTGGAGTTCTGTAATGTTTCGCACTTACTAATAGCGAACGAATGAGTACACTGCCATCCGCACGTGAACACAAAATAAACAAGTAAATTGCTTCCTCATCGAAAACTTTGTATTTTTTCGATTCGTTTTCACTAAAAATACTAAGTACACTTCTTGGAGTTAGAAAGACCCTCTTTTAATTGGAAGAATTTTAAGTCCCACCCTCTTTCCGTCCCAGAAAGCACGAGCTTACATACGATCTTAATGAGTTTTCACTTAACCCTTTTTTAATACACACTATCCAAGAAACAGGGTGATGTCAAAGGAGGATGTTCATTGTTCCTTTAGCTAGCACGTGCTAATCGGGACAAAAATTACCATGGGGGTGGGAATGTGTAGACAAGTAGCGACATTCCTCCCCCTTAATGGCGACAGAACGACTGATGTAAAGGATGGAAAGAAGCAAGTGAAGCAAAATGATGGCCGTCCCTCCGTGTTAATTGACGAGGCGTCGTCTATGGTTTCTTTATACGCCTTTGTTTTGTTTCCAACACGCCGCTAAAAATTCTGTCAGGCGTAATGAAATGGGAAAAGAACCGAAGTTTTTAATGAAGACCAAGATTTATAAAATTTTCGACATTTTTGAATATATAAATAATAATTAATTGCATTTAACAAATGCATTTTGTATATCTGTATATTTTTTTTTATGAAAATGAAAACATTTACTCGATCTTAACTGGACTGTTTTTTTTTTCAAAAAAATTCAAAAATATAGTAACTTATGCAGGAATTCAAAATTTAACTTTTGTGGGAGGAAAATCCCACAAAAAATTCTAAGGAGGATTTTAATTTTTTTTAGGTTATAATATATAACTTAAACAATTTTGAATTAATTAAAGTTTTGTTTAATTAT
The DNA here is from genome assembly GCF_000671375.1 of Centruroides sculpturatus. Classification (NCBI taxonomy): domain Eukaryota; kingdom Metazoa; phylum Arthropoda; class Arachnida; order Scorpiones; family Buthidae; genus Centruroides; species Centruroides sculpturatus. The sequence goes on from NW_019384341.1 coordinate 177,741, forward strand.
ATTTTTAAATTACAATAAGCCTAAGTCATAATTTACTATTTTTAGCTTTAAGACTTTAATTGCGCGAGTCAAATTAACGACATTTTGAATTAGTAAACTATAAAAATTTAAAATAATTTATAAAATAATGCAATTTTCTTATTGTTTTGAAATAAATTTCATGATCAAAAATAGAATATAAATTGTTTTAATAAAAAAATAAATAAATATAGGCCTAAATGAACCAAATTTTTATTTAAATTATTCTATGAAGAAGCTTAAATAAAATCAAATTTTTAATTTCTCCAGTTAAAAATAACCAAAATAATTAATTTTATTTTAAAATTCAAAGAAATGTGGCATCATTATCTTTAAAAAATTAAAAATGTTTCCAAACTTAAAAACAAAATAATGATAATAAAAATTAGTTTACGGTTAAAACTTTTGCTAATTTTCGAGTTGTAATTTCTCTTATTTAAATATTAATTATCTACAATAAATTCAATTTATAAAATTTAAATATTAAATAGTTATTTCGCCTTTTAAAAATTATTTAGATATTATTTTCATAAATTGAATAAATATAAATTAAAATAATATTTATATTTAGGCAAATAATAATAATAATAATAAAACTAAAATATTAGATTTTAATGAAATCGGAGAAGCATGGTATAGATATAAATAAAATTAATTCAATAATAAAATATCAGTACAAATTTAAATTTAATCGGAAACTTGTAGGCCTATTTAGACTACAAATTTGTGGTTTCTAGAATAACAAATCACTATCTCGGTAGCATTTACTACATAAGCCTATAATTAAAATCATCAGAATATAACCATTAAAATTTGATAAATAAGTTACATTATTCATTTTATGTGGAATAGGATTAGCTATAAAACATTTATCATTTTAAAAATGTGCCTGTTTATAATTTAATTTTCTAAGACTCATTTGATGACTTAAAAGTTCAATTTTTTTTTTAATTAGAAATATTTGAATGAAATATAATAACTATATAGACTATTAAAAATAAACTTGATTAATTTTAATAAAATCATTATTATCTACACATAATTTAGTAGTTTATATTAGATAAAGCATTATACACTCAATTTAAGTTAGGAAATCAATAAATAGGCCTTCAAATATACCTAAATTTCAAATCTAATACATAAAAAAAATCATTAATCTCTATTTTAAAATTGGAGTGAAACTTTATAATTAATTAGCTTTAATTAATTTTGTTTAAATCTACGTTGGNAAAGAGGCACATTTGGGAGCGCTTTATTACTGTAAGGAAACCCACTTAACTTACTTCTAGAAGATACATCAGGTTATAAATTGCAAACTATAAAATCAAATTTAAATAAAATTTAAAGTAAGAAATATTCAATGAATGAAATATTTAGATTTAGATTTTACTAAATAAAACAATCGTTTTTGTTAGAAAGGTGAAGTAAGTTTTTCCGAGATACGATTAACAAAAACTTGGACGGGATAAAACTAGTTAGTGGACGAGTCCAGTAGAGTAATTTAAAAATGAGACATTACAATAAATCTGTCATTGAAATAAAAAAAGCGTAAAAAGTTCAGTCTAAGATCGCTAAAACCCAGAAAATTATTTTCTCATAATCGACAGACAAAGACTGGAGTTCTGTAATGTTTCGCACTTACTAATAGCGAACGAATGAGTACACTGCCATCCGCACGTGAACACAAAATAAACAAGTAAATTGCTTCCTCATCGAAAACTTTGTATTTTTTCGATTCGTTTTCACTAAAAATACTAAGTACACTTCTTGGAGTTAGAAAGACCCTCTTTTAATTGGAAGAATTTTAAGTCCCACCCTCTTTCCGTCCCAGAAAGCACGAGCTTACATACGATCTTAATGAGTTTTCACTTAACCCTTTTTTAATACACACTATCCAAGAAACAGGGTGATGTCAAAGGAGGATGTTCATTGTTCCTTTAGCTAGCACGTGCTAATCGGGACAAAAATTACCATGGGGGTGGGAATGTGTAGACAAGTAGCGACATTCCTCCCCCTTAATGGCGACAGAACGACTGATGTAAAGGATGGAAAGAAGCAAGTGAAGCAAAATGATGGCCGTCCCTCCGTGTTAATTGACGAGGCGTCGTCTATGGTTTCTTTATACGCCTTTGTTTTGTTTCCAACACGCCGCTAAAAATTCTGTCAGGCGTAATGAAATGGGAAAAGAACCGAAGTTTTTAATGAAGACCAAGATTTATAAAATTTTCGACATTTTTGAATATATAAATAATAATTAATTGCATTTAACAAATGCATTTTGTATATCTGTATATTTTTTTTTATGAAAATGAAAACATTTACTCGATCTTAACTGGACTGTTTTTTTTTTCAAAAAAATTCAAAAATATAGTAACTTATGCAGGAATTCAAAATTTAACTTTTGTAGGAGGAAAATCCCACAAAAAATTCTAAGGAGGATTTAAACTTTTTTTAGGTTATAATATATAACTTAAACAATTTTGAATTAATTAAAGTTTTGTTTAATTATATTTTTAAATTACAATAAGCCTAAGTCATAATTTACTATTTTTAGCTTTAAGACTTTAATTGCGCGAGTCAAATTAACGACATTTTGAATTAGTAAACTATAAAAATTTAAAATAATTTATAAAATAATGCAATTTTCTTATTGTTTTGAAATAAATTTCATGATCAAAAATAGAATATAAATTGTTTTAATAAAAAAATAAATAAATATAGGCCTAAATGAACCAAATTTTTATTTAAATTATTCTATGAAGAAGCTTAAATAAAATCAAATTTTTAATTTCTCCAGTTAAAAATAACCAAAATAATTAATTTTATTTTAAAATTCAAAGAAATGTGGCATCATTATCTTTAAAAAATTAAAAATGTTTCCAAACTTAAAAACAAAATAATGATAATAAAAATTAGTTTACGGTTAAAACTTTTGCTAATTTTCGAGTTGTAATTTCTCTTATTTAAATATTAATTATCTACAATAAATTCAATTTATAAAATTTAAATATTAAATAGTTATTTCGCCTTTTAAAAATTATTTAGATATTATTTTCATAAATTGAATAAATATAAATTAAAATAATATTTATATTTAGGCAAATAATAATAATAATAATAAAACTAAAATATTAGATTTTAATGAAATCGGAGAAGCATGGTATAGATATAAATAAAATTAATTCAATAATAAAATATCAGTACAAATTTAAATTTAATCGGAAACTTGTAGGCCTATTTAGACTACAAATTTGTGGTTTCTAGAATAACAAATCACTATCTCGGTAGCATTTACTACATAAGCCTATAATTAAAATCATCAGAATATAACCATTAAAATTTGATAAATAAGTTACATTATTCATTTTATGTGGAATAGGATTAGCTATAAAACATTTATCATTTTAAAAATGTGCCTGTTTATAATTTAATTTTCTAAGACTCATTTGATGACTTAAAAGTTCAATTTTTTTTAATTAGAAATATTTGAATGAAATATAATAACTATATAGACTATTAAAAATAAACTTGATTAATTTTAATAAAATCATTATTATCTACACATAATTTAGTAGTTTATATTAGATAAAGCATTATACACTCAATCTAAGTTAGGAAATCAATAAATAGGCCTTCAAATATACCTAAATTTCAAATCTAATACATAAAAAAAATCATTAATCTCTATTTTAAAATTGGAGTGAAACTTTATAATTAATTAGCTTTAATTAATTTTGTTTAAATCTACATTGGAACTAAATAAGTTTAACTAGTAAGCAATATTGGCGCAGCTTGATCTATATAGCTGTTGTGACAATAAATACCAACTAACCAACCAATAAGCAATATATTTGGTCAATCTAAGTTAGGAAATCAATAAATAGGCCTTCAAATATACCTAAATTTCAAATCTAATACATAAAAAAAATCATTAATCTCTATTTTAAAATTGGAGTGAAACTTTATAATTAATTAGCTTTAATTAATTTTGTTTAAATCTACGTTGGAACTAAATAAGTTTAAGTAGTAAGCAATATTTGCGCAGCTTGATCTATATAGCTGTTGTGACAATAAATACCAACTAACCAACCAATAAGCAATATATTTGGTAACGTAGAGATCTTCAAAATGATGATAGTCTATCGATTATTATTGTTTATATTTGAAATCCCCATTTCATCTTTCTAACATTAATTTATATCCAGATAAAGCTATATAAATACATTATTGATAATTTCGTCTTTATGGTCATTAATCCAAATAAATAAATATGATTAGCAGTTCCTAACTGTTTCTGTTTACAAATTTAAATCAAAAATTTGTTCAGAAAGACTAAGGCATTATTTGTTCGAATATATCTTTTATATAAATAATAAATACATTTAATTTTCATTTTAGACTGGATTATGGAGAAAGATTTTTTTTTGTTTGTTTAATATTATAAATAAAATGTAAATTAAATACACAACATATAACGTATAATCAAAATAAATTAATTTATAGATAAATTATAAAATGTGTAAAATAATTAGAAATTCTAAATAAATTTTGAAAATTTCTACTTAGATTACCAATCGAAAATTATTCTTGTTTTTTCATTTTTTGTTTCTTTTCTTTGGATTAAAGCAAAAAATATCATATTCTGCATTGAGTAGATTTAAAAATTATGCGAAATGTAGTAAATTTTTCTATATTTCTATTATTTTTTAGTTGTTTTCTTTGGGAAATTAACCATAAGCAATTCTAAATTGCGTTTTCAATTTGCATTAGTTCACTGGTGTGAGCAAAAGTATGGTAATGATAAAGACTTAGATAGAACGTACAAGCTTCGAAAGAAACCAATTTAATTAATGCATGATACTTAGTCAAGTCTTAAAGAAGTTAAAAATATAAAATTCAATTATATTATAATTTTAAATTACAATTATTCGTTAACTTCTTTCTGATGGAAAATCAGCAGATTTCTGACATTTGCGTGATGGATCTGATCATTGGCAAGTTTTGCTAGATACGTTTCTCTAATAATATTCTTTTAACTTTTGTATATTTAATTAAATTATATTTGCATTAAAATACATATTTATGCGATTTGTGCAAATTATATATTAGAATAGAACCAATCATTTTTGTAGTAGCCTTATTACTGATCAGCTTATGTTTTTGTTATTTCAGAAAAAATAACAAACGTTTAACTTATATATAGACTATATCCTATAAACGATAACAGTAAAAACGAGAAAGTTTTAAAATGAATTGGATTCGGAAAAAATCATTCAATTCCAGTATTAAAATGGAGTTCTTTTATAAGAAATTCCACAAGTTTATCTAGAAAACATAACCCATAGCCTAGCCCACATATCGAGAGGAGATAGATCTTTTAGTGTACGCTCCTTTGAGCAGGAAGGGGGAAAGGATGAAAGAAAAGACCATCGAAACGTGACGACAGAGAGGGTGACGGCTGCTTCATTCTCGCCCTTCTGCCGTCCGCGTCTCTTTCATCGCCCGAAAGAGAGACTGGATGGATCAATCCGGACTAAGCGTGACACTCTATTGATCTGCGAAGGCCGAAAGCAGAAATCGAATCTAGAGCGAAACAGGCTGGCATGTGACAGGCCGTTTGTCACGTTCGTTGGTCGACGGGAGACGAAGGGAAAATAATGCACTGGGGACTAACCCTCCCCCTTGGAAGGAAGGATCGATCCTACTGTCCTTTGCTGGAGATGCGGCAGCTGGTCCCCTTCTCTGTCTCTTTTCACACACTGACTTGTCAGTAGCTCGGTCCAATGTGGGTAAAACTCCCAAAACTTGGATCGAAGTCTGTTGAAAACGAACTCGGGATTTGTTTTTTATTTTCGCTTTTTGTGAAATAAGTTGAAACGTAACTATATATTGACATTTATATTAAATATCTATTCTTCATAAAAGTCAGATGAAATTGTTTCCTCTCCTTTTTTTCCTTACAAATGCATGTTTCATGAGTATACGAATTTCATTTCACCTTGGATAAAATACAGTTATCCGTATATTTCTTAAGTAATTTTACAAAATGAAAATAAAACTAATCTCGAATTTTTAGTTTTGCATTTATTTTAAATTAATATTATGATATTAATTTGGTTTTAGATCTCGATAGAAACGTACTGTACTGTATATAATAGGCCTAAAACTAAGTACTATTGTTTACCAGATTTTGAATTGGAAATACAAAGTCAACTTACAAATAACAATTTAAATACTTAAGAAATTAAATTTTATGTCACATTTCTATTATATTTAATGCTTTTACTCATAATACCTAAAGGAAATGCCGAATAACTTCTATAAAACATAAGGAAAGTCGTCAAATGTATTATAGACAAATGATTAGTTTAAAAGTTTCTGGAAATCTAATCATATTAAAAGGAAAAAGAAAAAGCAATCAAGAATTCTTTTTTCTATATATCTTTAATGTTTTTCGAAATTCCGGCCTTCAGTTTCATTGGAGGCAAGTTTAATAAGTGCGCTTATTCGTCGTTTAATATTCTTTATCTTTTTAAAGTTGAGAAACTTAACCTAATCAACAGAAACGAAACCGAGCACGATAAGATAGTCGAAGAGTAAAATAGGAGTGTAAAGATGTTGTCTTTCCAATATTAACACCTAACTCTTTCGCAACGCCTACCGAAATCGTATTCAGAAACAACAGAATAGGCTGTAGCCTTTTGGGAATCCAAGTGACGAAGGCGTGGTTTATTGGGGGAAGAAAATGAACCTTGCTCTATTCCATCGCTCAACTATCACACACACATTCGCTTAATTTCGATAATGTTCTCGTCCGTTCTCATTTTCTCATGCTTCTCTTCCGACCAATATCGATTCGGCAGGTGGTGCAGGTGACACTATCGCACACCCGTTTCATTACCGACTCTCCGGCAGAGTTCTACTGCTAAAAGGACCGCCCTTTCCCTCTGTCGCTCTCATTTCGGAGTTAATGGAAGCTGTGACAGAAATGTAGGGAGGGTGTCTACTTGTGCCCAGCCCACTGAACAACGCAAGTAGTTCTTCCAAGTTTCCAACCATTTCGACTCCCTTAATGTAAATTTTCGCTTAATTTTCACATCCGTTACTTTTAACGGAACTATGCAGCAGCTATGTTTACTTACTTGCATAGATCTCATGCATCAAAATGGTTTTATCGTTATGTAATTTTACTCGACTTAAATTTCATACGAAATAAGTTCTCGAATAAAATCTATTTTTCAGAGATTAATGCGTGATAGTAACTTAGAAAAGTTAAAATAAATTATTCTTCCAGTTCTCAAATATTATTAAACAATCTAATTCTGTAAAAATAAATTTAATTAAAGCATTTCGTTATAATTATTTATATAAACCTTTAACATTGTATTGCCATCGAATTGTTTGTTTATAATTGTTATAAATGATTAAATTTATTAAAGTTTTAAAAATTAATGTACACTTTAAACAAATAATTTTTGGAATTATTATTATAATTATTTTTTCATAGTATTTTATGTTTTAATTATTTAAAGTTAGAAATATTCTTTGCTAACAAAATTAACCTGAATATATGCTATAAATAAAGTATAAATTTAGGTTTTAAAACTTAAATAAATGTAATTTTAAGAAAGGAAACTTAAAATTAGACAAGCGACATTATATAATAACTAACAATAAAAATAATTTACAATATCCTTGTGTTGAAGATAATTTAAATGTTATATTCTATTCAATATNTTTCAACACCTTAATATATTTAATTTAATATAAGATATATAATTGTATCTATTCTTAAATATTTAACATGAGGAATAGTTAATTAAAATTATTCCTGCATTAAAAAATAATTATAAATTTTAAAATAAAATTTTATTCTATAAAATTATAGCGTTCTTTTTTAATTTTAAAATGAAAATATGCTTTAAATGTTGTAATATTTATTTATTTTTTTAGGTCGGTATCTTTTAGGAAATAAGTTTTTGAAGTGAAAGCACCTAAAAGAAGCCGTTATTCTAGAGCCATTGGTAACGTACCCTGTGGAACCGGGCTTTTGTAGTTAAGTTCAGAAGCTCGTCTCTACAGGTACCTTGCGAATCAGGCTGACTGCTGCACCTAATATCAACGAATTCCCATAATCCTATTTTCTTCTTGGCTGTATTGGCATTGGATAACCGTTGGAAACTCCTTATCAAAGTATTAAGCTGAGCTTCTCCCGTTATGATTTTGCTAACTTGGAAGATTGTTCGGGCAACTCTTTATGCTTTACTTCAATACAATGTTGAAAATATATTATTGTTTTAAATTTCATACGCCTTTAACGTCTTAAATTAGCTAGCTGATTGAAATAAAAGCTATTCTCGATTAAATATTAATATTTTTCTAAACTAATTTTGTTTATTTGATTTATTTTAACGTATATTTTAACTTACAGACTATTAAATCTATAAAATAAATTGTTTACATACAAGCAGTAAAGATAAGCTATATTAGGCTATAAACACTAAATTTAAACATTAAGTAAAATATAAAGTAATGAATACTTTTGATCCACAAACAAATTCAAACGTAAACTATTGTCAAAATTATAAATTATTTAACATCATAATTTATGTTTTTAGACTGAAAATTTATTAAAGTTAACTTATATGAAATGATAGAAATTTATTAGGCTATATTTAACGATAAGATAGATAAGATTATTACCTTTATTTTATAATAGGATAAAAACTGATTATAATAATTGTTTGTAAAACTTCTTTCATCGCATTTCTTAATCGCAGAAAGAAGTTCTATATATAAGCTAACATTTTTATCAAAGTCTGTAAAGAATAAGAGTAAAAATTCTTACGAATAACAAACTAGAGCTATGATAAAGTCTGGCAGCGATAATAATAAATGTTAGGCCTAAAACTATCACAAATATTCTAACGAGTGTTTAAATAATGGTGGAAGGAAAGTTATACAGTATAAATAATATTGTAAAGAATTTAGATGCGGTCTGAATATATAGGTTTAATACGAAAACAAGATTGTATAACATCAAATAAAATCAAACAGAATAGTATAGAAGTATAAGAAAAATAATCGGTATCTATTGTACAAGTTCCGGCAACATCGTCACGCTTTAACTAGCCGTTGACTATGCGACCAGTTTTCTTTCTTTGGAGCAGGAAAGAAGGTCGCAAGGTCTGACAGTAAAACTCACACAGCGAGACCGGAGCCAATATTCCTAACCCCCGATCAATCATCGGCGCTGACGGACTACTATCTTCCGAATTGCTGGTTCACATACCAACTCATGGCTTTTGAGACCTTCCGCTTTCTTCTTTGCTGTCTTTGTTCCAACAACCTTCTTTCATTCGACCTCTTCCGATCCAAAAACTGCCCCTAGGGATTTACTATAAGTATGAGGAAAGATTGCCACGAAATGAAAGGTGTTGCTTATCACTGACAGATGAAATAGCAATGTCTGCAATCAAAGTAGCGCCCTTATGAGCTTGAGTTTAATGAATCTTTTAGGAATAATAGCGTAAACATTGTTTCCATAATTGCATCTATTTTGTATATATATTTTAACTTTTAATTAAATTTATGAACTGTTATAGCCTGCCATTTTAAAGATTTATTTGGGAATAACATAATTTTAAATGTATTCTAATAAAATAGTGTATGGTCTTTTTACTTTGAGTCCAGCAGCGCTTCAATCTAAAATCATACAAAATTTCCTAGTATATAATATAAAAAAAAATGCTTTAAAATTATAAATTATCATATGATATTCACATTCTAAATTGTTTTAAGTACTTTTTAGTAATAGTTTAAGTAGCTTAGTAGTTAAAGTACTATATACAGAAATTGAACTAATAAATTAATAGCAATGGCGTATAAATAGATCTATATACATTAACTAATTTGAGAAAGAGAGCACAAGAGGTGCGCAAAAAAAAGGCCAATTATGGTATAATCTGTCAGATCATTAAACAGTCATTTCATCACTTAAACAGAATAAACGAATTAAATTTTTCGCAATAATGACTTCTATAAATTCCTATCAGAGGCTTTTTATCTGAAAGCATCGGACTGCTTTTGAAGACCAATTCCTTTTAGTAAAGGAAAAACTGATGGAATAGGGATAGTACGATAGGGATGGGAGAGGTAGGAAGGCAGAGAAATCTACAGACAGTGATGGATGTGGTCAGTGATGGTGGGGAGTGGGACAACACATGTCGGAAACACTGCGTTTCGAACAGTAATTTCGGGACGCGGCTCTCTTTCTTCCTCCACCTTTCTCCTGCGGGGTAGGTTGCTAACAGAAGATGAATCATTGTGACTTTGGTAGCCAAACAGAAATTTTCCATTTGGGAATAGTTAATTCTTAGAATATCTTGTAACTAAAATAAGAACAACAACAATCTCATTATTCTTAGCTAAACGTGTGACAAATTTCAAAACACCTCTATTCAAAACATAAACAAGAGATAAATTATTTAATTTTATATTATTTAATAAACTCTATAGTTATTATAGATGTCATATTTAATATAAGAAATTCTTAATAATTTTTTAAATTAATCTCACTTCTGCTTTTCTTGCTTGACAATTTACACTTCTACATTAGTCAAAAGTATCATTTATAGCTCATTAATTCGATTAAAAAAAAAAAAACTTTTAAACTCACACTTTTCTCTAAAGTGCAATTTCTATTAAAGATCATAACCTATTTTTATAGTTGGGTTCCTCTCGCAAGAACGGATAATAGGTCACAGGCAATAAAATTATTCTGATTGAAAGTCGAAGATGATAAAGCAAGAAGTTAGCTTGACATTTTAGTCTACCTCCCTACTTCGTTGGCAAAGCCAAAAAGTTACTTACTTATCCGATGATTTGTCCAACTCTCATCGATCTCTAAGGCATCTTTGCGGCATGTTCGGAGGAAGAATTGTCTCGGGCAATAGGAGTGATTTGTTCTTGCACGTCATTTCGGTGGATTGATTATCGACGCTCACGTCACAGTATTGTCGAGGCCATGGAAAGTTAAAACGATTGGAGATGATGATCGAGAAATGCACTTTGATTCGCTTGCATTCGACGATTTCTGATCTAATAGGTTCGATTCAAGTCGGAATAATAGACATGAACCAAATGACTTGTCTTAAGAGGTCGAACTTCTTCACTTTTCAGCTATAGATTTCATATACAAACTTTATACTAACTTTTGATTATTATTTTTTTTTTCTTTCCAAATTTTAATGCAGTTAGAAAAGTTAAAAAAGTGATTCTCTCGGTTAATTATAGAGTTTCCAAGTTCTCATTTCTCAGTCCATTAAAGTAACGTGATTAAAATCCATCAGCTATTATCGTATCTCCATGGAAACGATTGTGACGTGACTGTCAATAATCAATTCAAAGAGGAAGAGGTGGTGCGAATAATAATATAAAAAATGTGCCGTCCATCAAACATTCACGTTTATTGACGAACCGGGTGTAATCCCATAGGTGTGTCTATACCCGTCCCAACAATATTAATTATTGTACAAAGTGATTTCGACAATGTGCTCTTGAGCAAGCCATGTCTTACAACCTCAAAGGACTGTCTCGCCATCTAGTGCTCGGCTCCTAAATTAAATCCGAACAACTCACTCCGAAAATAAAAAATTCCATTTTCTTTTGTGTGAAATATGACTAAACAGTGAAGTTAAAATCACTGTCTATTGCTGTTATAACAATTAATTAAGGACCTTCATAATTTTTATGTAACTTAATAAATATGATTAGGCATGCAAAAACTTACATTAAAACATGATTAATAATATTACAATTACGTTAAAGACCAGATTGTTTCATGAAAAATATGAATATATAACAATATGTAATGTCATTTTGGTGTTATTGTTTTAATTGTATTAATGTAAATCATTTAAATATGTTTAAATAAAAATAATTAAATTAAGCGAATTATACATTAATTGCATTTGTCTTATGTTTTTATTCCATTTAATTTCATGATTTTGTATATAATATACTGAAAACCACAAATCTAATCTTATTTTTGAATCAAGTTTATAAAGGATAAACTAAGACAAAAATACAGATTAAATTTATTTTTCTAGAGATCTGCATCTTATACATTTTCTAACTTTATAATTTAATACTATAAATAATGTTTTCCTTTTGTTTTCGTAACTAAAAGTAAATTCATGTATGAAACGAGCTTGAGTTTATGTCCTTAATATGTTTAAAGTTCATAGGTCATATCTGAATTGTTATTTTAAGAACTAAAATAATGTCCAATTCTCAAACTAAATTGCCGCTTACATACATTTCTAGTTTTTTAAAGTAATAAATTTAAAAATTATATATTTTATTACTTTAAAATTAATAAACTTTTGGCTGAATAAAGTTACTGTAGTAGTTTTTAGTGCGATGTAAACAAAATAATTTACTTCTATAACTTAAATTTTTCTTAATTAATTAAAAATAAATTACTAAAAAAAGCATATTTAATTAATTCAACAAGTTAAATGTATTTAAATTAATTGCTTCTTTAGTTTAATATATAAATAGAGTTAAAATTATTCTAAAGATAGAAGATGACAATATCTAACCATTCAATTCTCAAACTGAATTATATCTAATTGAGAATTAATAGCATTTTACGTAACAAAAGGGGAATTGTTTTTTAAAAGTTTCCTCCCTGACATGTTGATAGACTCGAGTACATTCAAAGAATCCTAAATTATTGTCGGCATGCACTGTACGAACTTGTTTAAGTTCGGCTTCTTTGATGTTCTCCTCTAACCATTTCTTATCGCCATTGATAACATAACATCTGTTGTCTAATAAATGGTAACATTATATTTAAGTTCTAGCTCTATATTTTACTTTCTGTATATACTATTTCAATTGTTTACAATGGAACGAATTTAATAACCGACAAAATTTTCAGCTAATTAGTTTGATTAAGTCTATATATTCGTACGGCCTTTGAAGGGACAGAAGAGATGGATGAATGCATTTAAATACAAATAACATAATTTAGATCCGTATCTATTTAAATTTTAAATACGATTATTTTAATGGACAATTTTCTATGCGGAAACAAATAATTTGATGGAACGGACATGTAGTCAGAGGAGGTGTCTAGAGGATTGCACTTAACGAGAGTAGAATGTTAATGCTTTCGTATGACGTTTTCAATCTCTTATGACATAACTTAAGTTTTTTTAAAAAAAAAAAAAAAATTTTTTTTTAGTTGACAGAAAGACATTTAAAAAAAATGCAAACTAATTTATCTTATCACTTCATTCTGTCTAAAATTAAACACTAACTTCAAAGTCTCTTACGACTCTTTACAATTTTATATTTTCAAATCTTTGATTTTATATATTAATATAATGGAATTTTTTCAAATAAATAGCTTACAATAATAGGAAAGTTTTCAATAGATGGTCCCATTCAAAAAAAAAATTGATTTGGTTATTGATTATCCATAGACTGTTTACTAATCTAGGCATTCCATTTGCCGTAATAGTCCCTGCAAGAACATGGAAATTTAAAGCAAACATTCATTCTTAAAGAAAAATCTGCATATATCAAAAAGCTTTGTCATTTCTCCGGACCAACATTGCATACCAGATAGGGGCTGCCTAGCAACAGTCAAAGTTGTCGATAGTGTATTTTTCTACACGCGAAGAAGGATCGCTGACGTCATACAGTTCGTCCGTCCGTTCTCCCCTCTTATACCCTCTCTTGGAATCGATATGAACGTAGTGAAAGCAACCTGGCGTCGACAGTCGATACAAGAGATCGATTACTCCTTTCAGAATGTATAGAAAGACTGGATCTGTTTCCATTCATGACTAATTGAATATGTGTTTCTTTATGGTTTTATTTGGTTTTTGTCTGAAAGAGATATACTTCTTTTCAGAAATTACTTTTATCCACACGTCTCGGTTCTCTACTAATGAGAATTTATTGATATTTTAAAAAGTTCAAATTTTATATAACAAACTTCAAAACTATTTTTTAAATATATATAAAAAAATAAATAAAACTAATTCTAAACCCATAAAAAAAATCTGTCTAATGCTTAACTCTTATCTGAAAAGAAATAACACATAATTTGAAAACGATAAAAATCTCTCTTCTTTCTATATTTATAAATTTATTTAAAACATAATACAAAATATTTGAAGTGTACTGTAACTGTTAATAAAAATCTATCTTAGTTACTCTCTTCAGATTATAGTATTTTTGGTTCCAACTCTCCGAGTTAGATCTCTAAAGATAGGATATAAAATGAAACTTTATGACTGTTCTTGTATGAATAGGTTGTTCCACGAAACAAGTCAAACTGTTGTTTAGAAGGTCACTTTCCAAAGACATCTTATTGTATAGACAATTCTTTCTCTCTTTGCTCCGACAACAGGTGTCCCGGATATAAGAAGAACCGACAATTTCATTCCAAACTGCCGGCTTCCCACAGATTATATCTCAACGAGTGAGCTTTAGACTCGCGACTCTTGTCATTAAGAGTCTTAAATGCCGCACCTTTCTTCGACTGTCTTCCTAAGTCCGTTACAAGTGCACATTCCCCAGAAGGAGGTAGGAGGAACCAATAGACCCTACCAATCCATCACATTCGTTGGCAGTGCATCTTCCTTTTGGTCTACCCGAAGGGTCTGTATACGCCCAGAAGATGATACCCTTACATTACACGCATGCGTTTTCTACACTCAAAAATAACTCCTAAACAAACCGATCGAAACTTTTTAATGTTATTTATGTATTTATTCTTAACTTTTAACTCATAAAAATTAATTTATATATAAATTCAATCAAAAATAAAGACGAAATGTAGATATTACACAAATGTTTTCATTACAATACTTATAGAAATATACCTACACATCTAAAAGCCAAATCTATATGTAAAATAGTTAGCTAATGACTAATTGTGTATCCTAAAAGTGGGATAAATAAATTTAAATTTAATTATTTTATTTTATTTACGATATAGATGAGATATTGAATGATAATTTGAGAATTTTATTGTCTGTTTAATTTATATATCGGTATACTCACTAATTTCTATAGCTGGTTATTTAATGTTTGATAAACTAAAATTATTCCAGCATATTATATAATTAAAACTTCACTAAATTTTTCGAATTAAAATTAAGTTTATAAATAAATAAATAAATAAATAAATAAATAAATAAATACAAACATTTGAAGAGTAAGCGTGACACTATTAAATCTATAATAGAATGAAATTTATTGAATTATATAAATTATTATATATATATTTTTTACTTAGGCCTATGTTAAAGAAGAGTTTTTTTAATTTTGTATAGTTGTTAGATCCCTTTCAGCTATATAAAACATATTAAAACTGATACTATAGAAAGTAAGAAGTTTATTTGAGATTTATAGCTTGAGAAATGTTAATTAACGAAGAAGGCCTTAAATATTTAAAAATAAACTTTGCACTTATAAAAATAATGGAATATTATTTTTTATTTGAACTAAATAAAATTAATCATTTAACTGAAGACAATTTTCACTCAAAAGACGAGATAAAATATTCCAATCCAATTTAATTTTTGTGAACTTATAAACAATTCGTTTTAAAAACAATAATTATAAAAGTATGTAACTTTAAATTTAAAATAATAAAAAAAGAATATTAAAAATTAAATTATTTTATATATTTTTAAGAAAAGAAAAATGTCGACAAGACATAAAGAAATGTCATTGTTATCGTATATTTGATTAAATTAGTGTTATAATAATGTAAGTTTGATCTATGTATTGCCTACAAGACATAAATCTTGTTCAATTTTCGTGATTTAAAGTTAATAAAATAATTTAAAATAAAATTATTTAATGTATTTCTTTAGGGTTTATAAATTTTTATATCAATTTAAATATTTATTAAATTTAAAAAAAAATGAATAATCATTTTATTTTCTATTATTTGTAAAAATCTACGTTAAGACAGTGAGTTTTATTTAACCGAATCTTAATTATTCTTTAAAAAATTTTAAAACTTTGGAGGAAATTTATGAATAAATATTAATGTATTAAAAGTTTAGTCGGTTTGATCTCTAGTGAGAAAGTTTTTGTTTCAGACAATGCAGTTAGTTGATTGAAGCAGAACAACTCTTATATACAGCAAACTAAAGTGAAGAAATGCAACAAAACAATCTACATCTCCCATCTTTCGTTCCGCACTTCATCTTTTTGTTGAATTATTAATAACGTTGCAGTTGACAGTAATTAGGTGCACCTGTTTACATTAATACTAAGTAATTATAATGACATCGGAAATCAATTAATTTTTGGTAAACTCAACTTTGGGAAGAGGAAAGGGGTTGGATCTTGCAAATGAAGAACGAGGGCTATGGATTCGTCGGTGCTGGCAAAGGAGTGTCGGAGTTCATTTAGAAAGTCGAAGAAGCCGTCTGCATCAGATGTTTACGAAGTGCCTAAAAGATTTAAAATGCGCGGAGAATGCAAAATAGAAGGGGTCGAAGACGATAGGGGAACGACGTTGTCTCCGCCAGCATTCTCTTCAGGATACTTCATTCTCACCGAAGGTATTAAAGTAGACGGAAAAGAAAAAAAAATCCCTAAGAGTAGTTTCGAAAATATCCCCAAATTAAGAGATGAAGTTCCATAAAGAACTACTTCACAACTCCGAGAAAGTTTCGAAAATTACCTTCTTAAAATCTTTCATAAATGCCCGTAAGACATGGCAATCTCAAACTGTGGCTTAACAAAACATTTTCTTGATGTATCTTAAGATGTTACTTACGATACTTTATAGGATATTAAAGGAATTAAGTTACAAAATTTACATCTAGAAAAATGTAATTTAATGTATTTAAACTCGTACGCGGAGTTGAAATATAATTATATTTTTTTAAATTTAAATTGAGACTAGCGTAACGTTAGAAGTGAGGATACGTCTTAATAATTATGCAAAAATATTTTTGGATTGTTAAGAGTGTATAGATTGTAATTTAGGAAATTTTTTAAAATAAATTTTAACGAAACCTTTACTAACCAAACAATAAAAAAAAAGGCGATTAACAATTCACTCCTTCATCTTTCTTTCGTGATCAAAAATCATCGGATGAGTTTTAAAGATGTCCTCGCCTCTTCCGTAACATCCTTTTTATTTAGTAAGCAAGTAAAGAATTTCGAGCGTTTATTGTTGTATGAAACTTTAAACATTGTACAACAACTTTGTAAACTTATAGGAAGAAGGAAAGAAAAAAAAAATTGTTTTCATAAATTTGCAACTTAAATTAGCTTCTGACGCGAGATAGTAAAAGTAACATTCTCGATCAAACAAATGCGAATGGCGGAAACGATTTCTTAAGAATTTTCAACACCTTCTTTTGCGGAAATGATGGAAGCACGAATTCCTCAAGTTCTTGCAGAAAGAAAGCCGAAATGATGCAAGACATGCAAATGAAAAATTCCTTTCATTAAAAATCAGTAGCTTTTTTTATCCCAAACTCTTCATGTCACGTGACTCGATATGGGATTTTTTACTTTTTACATTGCGGAAGTCACTTGGGCTCGAGATTAATGCTTGTCTGATGCCGTGGATACCGAAACCAATGAAGCATTCTGAAAGGAGGGAAGAACAGGAATACTTTACGCTTGGCTAACTCCGTTCTATCCTTCCTTCCCTCCTATGTCTAATCTATATATAGGTCTACGCATATAATTGTGTAGCGTATATAAAAAAATTCACGAAATGATTATTTTTTTTTGTTTTCATTTTGGTTTAAAAGACTGATGGGATTTAGTAACTTCGTAACTTCTCTCAGATTTCTAAACTCTCTCCGAAGGCAAATTAAAGATGGTTACTTTATTCTTTTGGAATATTAAATATGATTAATCCTATTTTAAATAGAATTGGAATGCGTTTTTACAGTTTAATACATTCTTTTATAACGTTTAAAACGAACATAATGGTAAAATATTGTATTAGAATGGTTAATTCTAAATTAAATCCACAACGTTCCTTCAAATAAACTTAGCTTGATTATTATAAATAATTAATTTTTACTATAAAATGGATTTAAAATAATTAATTTTTATGCTATTATCATAAATCTAAAACTAAAAAAGTGTATATAGATGTATTAGATTTTTAATTTTAGTATAGATATCGACATCAGTAGATTGACTATTTAAATTTATTATAATTTTAAATAAAATTGTAAGTATAATCTCTCGTTTGCCACTTCGTAAATAATGGCTTAACAAATCCTACATAATCTAACTTTAAGTAAATATCGATTTAAAATCATT
Organism: Centruroides sculpturatus; assembly: GCF_000671375.1. Classification (NCBI taxonomy): domain Eukaryota; kingdom Metazoa; phylum Arthropoda; class Arachnida; order Scorpiones; family Buthidae; genus Centruroides; species Centruroides sculpturatus. Next base: position 196,092 of record NW_019384341.1, read on the forward strand.
TGTCAATGGTTAGTATTTAATTTGAAAACTTTTCGACCCCTGAAAGTTCGTCTCTCCCTTATGAGTTTATAGTCAGGCAGGGAAGTTATCTTGTTCTTCCTCTATCTACGATTCCTGTTCAATCTTCATCGTTCTAACATAAAATCAAATCATTTTAAATTCAGATAGGAAAATTTAGCTCAGCCAGTTTGCGAACTTGATTTAGAAATAAACGACTGCGAGATATTAAGAATATCTTAGCAGTAAATCAAATACATTGTTCAGAAAATTGTCGAAAGTCTAACTCTAAAAGTTATTTTTTATAATAATTATATGTTGGTAAGATGCGAACAACGAGTATTTAGAAGTTTTTATATGGATGGAAAATTATGTATAAACGATAAGGTAATCTTTCTTTAAGATTCTATTAACAGAATTTCAAACACTAATAAAAGTAAAAAAAAAAGGTAGAAAAAACTGTGTAATTTCATAAAGAAAACTCAGGTAAAAATTACAAAAATTCAAGTTAAAAAAATCATCATACTTAAGCATTAGTAAAACTTTCTAAAAATTCCAACATTTCTCTCAGTTAAACTTTAACAGTCCGCAAATGCCTTCCGCTTCCTGCGATTAGAGACCAGTGAAGGGGGGGAGTTTTTAATGAAACCCGTCTAAACTTTCTCTCTCTTCTTATCTCAGCTTTCGACCGTCGCCACTGCAGACATGGAAAGGTGGGGGAGCCAAAATTCAGACTTAGACGCCTTTTACATTCCCCTCGGCCAACATCGACTTTCGATTTTCGTATCCCGTATCCCAGACCGCTAAAAGATAAGCGGTCCCACAACAATAGGCACTCCCTATCTTCTAACCCCCCACAAGACGCCGTCTTCTTTTTCCAACGTTTTTTCTCTTTCAAAGTCCTCTTTTCGGCCGAGGATAGGACACGTTTTCGCGCTTGCAACACGCAGTACGAAAGATAGAGGCAGAGCATCGGAAAGGGCTGGGTGGTAATAACTCATCAGTGAAGCTGTCAATAACTTTTCCGAAGATTCAGCCCAAGTGATTTTTTTTCTCTTTTCCTCTTTGCTGCTAATGAAACTCCCCATGTCTTATCGGAACTGTCTCATTTCTGTCCCGTTTTCTGGGAGGAGCACCGAACCTCACTATCTTCTACAGACGAAAACCTAGATCGTACGAGTTTGATAAAGAAGTGCAAACCTAGAACTGATATGAATAGTCGTACGGGAGAGAAAAATGTTTCCGACCGACCCGTTCACCTATCTTTAATGTTAACGAACATTTCTAAAACTACATTTATAGGGCGTATACTGCCAGATATCTAAAGTTTATTGCTTTGGCTATTTTAAGAATATTTGTTTAATGGATGTCGTACCGTACGGGGTTTGTTGCTCTAAAAAAATATATTCATTTACAATATAAGACTCTTTACTTTAATTATAATTGCCTACAAGAACTCTTCGTTTAACAATTTACTATAATTTCTGGATATTTCACAAATAACAACAGAAAAAAATAGCCTGACTTTTTCATTAAATTTAACCTAAAAAAACCCTTTATGGTTCTCCTTTTCGCTGATGAAACGTCTTGATTAGTTCTATTAAACTTGCACAATAATCATCCGACAGTCGCAAATTTTAAGCTATAATAAGTAAATATTTCGCAAAAATTATTAATGGGAATGTTGGAATGAGTTGTAATAACTTGTTTCATAAAATAAATTAGTTAAACTTCCCAAACAAATTCCTCTTTTTTCCATTGATTAAAAAGCGAGTTTCCTGTTTCTGTAAATGTCTATTTTGAATCGATCGAAATAAAATCGGAAACAATTCGAATTAAAATCGAATTTTTAGTCATAAATAGTTCAACACTGATCTCATTTTATTTAGTATTTGGATCATTAAACTCATTGGATTCTCGGTATTCATTTTACGTCATTAATATCGACAACCTCCTAAATTAAAGGTGGAACCTAACGATCTTGATGCTCAAAAGAAAAGAAAAGAAAAAAAAAACAGACATTCGAAGAAAGAAATAAAGATCCTGTTCTACTTTTTACATTCATTCGCTTGCATCTTTTTTAGACAAACAGATAATTAGATGAATTATTTCGGTTTGGTAAATTCAATACTTCGAATTCTTCATAAACACTTTCTATATGGCACTCCCTTCTATATATATATGAAACTTCATATTCATATTCCAGAATATTTAATCATCATCATCATCATTATCAATAAAAGTTTAAAAACATAGTTTAATTATGTAATTCTATTCTATTTGAATGATAAACAACTTGAATATCGACATCAGTAGATTGACTATTTAAATTTATTATAATTTTAAATAAAATTGTAAGTATAATCTCTCGTTTGCCACTTCGTAAATAATGGCTTAACAAATCCTACATAATCTAACTTTAAGTAAATATCGATTTAAAATCATTTGTCAATGGTTAGTATTTAATTTGAAAACTTTTCGACCCCTGAAAGTTCGTCTCTCCCTTATGAGTTTATAGTCAGGCAGGGAAGTTATCTTGTTCTTCCTCTATCTACGATTCCTGTTCAATCTTCATCGTTCTAACATAAAATCAAATCATTTTAAATTCAGATAGGAAAATTTAGCTCAGCCAGTTTGCGAACTTGATTTAGAAATAAACGACTGCGAGATATTAAGAATATCTTAGCAGTAAATCAAATACATTGTTCAGAAAATTGTCGAAAGTCTAACTCTAAAAGTTATTTTTTATAATAATTATATGTTGGTAAGATGCGAACAACGAGTATTTAGAAGTTTTTATATGGATGGAAAATTATGTATAAACGATAAGGTAATCTTTCTTTAAGATTCTATTAACAGAATTTCAAACACTAATAAAAGTAAAAAAAAAAGGGTAGAAAAAACTGTGTAATTTCATAAAGAAAACTCAGGTAAAAATTACAAAAATTCAAGTTAAAAAAATCATCATACTTAAGCATTAGTAAAACTTTCTAAAAATTCCAACATTTCTCTCAGTTAAACTTTAACAGTCCGCAAATGCCTTCCGCTTCCTGCGATTAGAGACCAGTGAAGGGGGGGAGTTTTTAATGAAACCCGTCTAAACTTTCTCTCTCTTCTTATCTCAGCTTTCGACCGTCGCCACTGCAGACATGGAAAGGTGGGGGAGCCAAAATTCAGACTTAGACGCCTTTTACATTCCCCTCGGCCAACATCGACTTTCGATTTTCGTATCCCGTATCCCAGACCGCTAAAAGATAAGCGGTCCCACAACAATAGGCACTCCCTATCTTCTAACCCCCCACAAGACGCCGTCTTCTTTTTCCAACGTTTTTTCTCTTTCAAAGTCCTCTTTTCGGCCGAGGATAGGACACGTTTTCGCGCTTGCAACACGCAGTACGAAAGATAGAGGCAGAGCATCGGAAAGGGCTGGGTGGTAATAACTCATCAGTGAAGCTGTCAATAACTTTTCCGAAGATTCAGCCCAAGTGATTTTTTTTCTCTTTTCCTCTTTGCTGCTAATGAAACTCCCCATGTCTTATCGGAACTGTCTCATTTCTGTCCCGTTTTCTGGGAGGAGCACCGAACCTCACTATCTTCTACAGACGAAAACCTAGATCGTACGAGTTTGATAAAGAAGTGCAAACCTAGAACTGATATGAATAGTCGTACGGGAGAGAAAAATGTTTCCGACCGACCCGTTCACCTATCTTTAATGTTAACGAACATTTCTAAAACTACATTTATAGGGCGTATACTGCCAGATATCTAAAGTTTATTGCTTTGGCTATTTTAAGAATATTTGTTTAATGGATGTCGTACCGTACGGGGTTTGTTGCTCTAAAAAAATATATTCATTTACAATATAAGACTCTTTACTTTAATTATAATTGCCTACAAGAACTCTTCGTTTAACAATTTACTATAATTTCTGGATATTTCACAAATAACAACAGAAAAAATAGCCTGACTTTTTCATTAAATCTAACCTAAAAAAACCCTTTATGGTTCTCCTTTTCGCTGATGAAACGTCTTGATTAGTTCTATTAAACTTGCACAATAATCATCCGACAGTCGCAAATTTTAAGCTATAATAAGTAAATATTTCGCAAAAATTATTAATGGGAATGTTGGAATGAGTTGTAATAACTTGTTTCATAAAATAAATTAGTTAAACTTCCCAAACAAATTCCTCTTTTTTCCATTGATTAAAAAGCGAGTTTCCTGTTTCTGTAAATGTCTATTTTGAATCGATCGAAATAAAATCGGAAACAATTCGAATTAAAATCGAATTTTTAGTCATAAATAGTTCAACACTGATCTCATTTTATTTAGTATTTGGATCATTAAACTCATTGGATTCTCGGTATTCATTTTACGTCATTAATATCGACAACCTCCTAAATTAAAGGTGGAACCTAACGATCTTGATGCTCAAAAGAAAAGAAAAGAAAAAAAAAACAGACATTCGAAGAAAGAAATAAAGATCCTGTTCTACTTTTTACATTCATTCGCTTGCATCTTTTTTAGACAAACAGATAATTAGATGAATTATTTCGGTTTGGTAAATTCAATACTTCGAATTCTTCATAAACACTTTCTATATGGCACTCCCTTCTATATATATATGAAACTTCATATTCATATTCCAGAATATTTAATCATCATCATCATCATTATCAATAAAAGTTTAAAAACATAGTTTAATTATGTAATTCTATTCTATTTGAATGATAAACAACTTGAATATAATCTAAATTATTNATTTTTCTATAGGCATTTACAAATAAATTAATAGACAAGTAGAGCTAAAGAAGAAACAGGATGAATTTTTCAATTGTAGAAGACATTTCTAAGTCATGATTAATGGAAATATCTTTAAAAAATAGAAAAATCTATTCGGCGATGTTATAAAATTTTAATAAAATCGTCATAAATTTTATAAGTTGAATAATCTATTCGTAAAAAAATGGATTTTATCGATAGATTTTACACAAAATGAGATTTTTCTTCCATCAATTTTAGTTTGAATGGAAATTATTTTAAATATAATTGCACTTATAATTTTTATAAAGTCTCAATAAAATTAAATAAACATTATTCATATTTAATTGTATTATTTAACCTTTAAAATAATAATAAATAGAAATTTATCTTTGAGACAACCCCTCAACAATTTGTAATATTACAAATGTTAGATCTATTGCTGGCAGACACCGTAGTNTAACGTAGAAACAATTATTTCTGAATTACGTTTGTGTTTTTAATGTATTGTATCATATACTGTATATAATTAAATTTCTGGTGTATATAGTATACACCTGAAGATTTATTATGTTTATCTGCTCCTTATATTTCTCTTTACAAAATTAATAAATATGTACAGTACAGTATACATTTCAGTGTACATTTTTCATATATGTTACAAGTTTATCAAGCTATAAGCATATGAATTAATAAGTATAGTATACTTCGTGTTATAAACATAATACACTTCATAAAACTTTTAATAATGATATAATATCATTTAGCATATTTAGAAGCATAATACGAGTTTTTAATATAAAGAGGATGTGCATTATATATTATATATTGTAATTTCACATAGAAAATCTGAAGATTATATAGGCCTATATGAAAATATTCAATTCATTTCGTACTTGTCATATATTTAATACAAAATTAATTTTATAGTTTATATCTGTTATATTTATATTTTTATAAAGTCTCAATAAAATTAAATAAACATTATTCATATTTAATTGTATTATTTAACCTTTAAAATAATAATAAATAGAAATTTATCTTTGAGACAACCCCTCAACAATTTGTAATATTACAAATGTTAGATCTATTGCTGGCAGACACCGTAGTGACATCTATCGGCAAACGACGACATCAACTTATCGTTAAAAGACATTTATCACATTTGGCGGCACCAGATGGCACGACAATCGCATGATTTATGTCTTCCCGTTCTGACGACAGCCATTGCCATGACTTTCCCACACAAAATTTAATATGCAGCAGACTCGGCTTTCATCTGCAGAAAAGTTACGAATTGCGTTGTAAAGCTGATTTATTAAACCTTTAATTTCTCTTTATATGTATAATTTATAACTACCGCGTAAATTTTGCAATGTATTCGTACACGGAACCATTACAAAAAAAAAAAAATATGAATTTTGTGATAAAAAATCTTTGTTTGATCAAAATAAAACCAACATTGGCATATGTTATTAGGACCGAGAAGCAAATGATCCAAAACTGTTCATCGAGATAAATCCTACATAGTTCTAATGATGACCAAAATGGTCACGAAGGAGATCCTATCATCAACACCTCGTGATCACCTGCTTGGATGCATGTTAGCCTGTAGGCTCAAATGACTGATATTTGAAAGAGAGAAAACTCGATAGGAAATTCCTTTCTGAACTCGTAATTAGTTGTTTCTTCTAGTTGCAAACCCCTATACATCATTTACACGTATAAAAAAAACGAAACCTTAAAAAAAGCAAGCTTTCACTCACTAAACTAACGTTCGTAAAGCTTTTTAAAAGTTACTACCGTAACGTAGATAGACACTAGACGATTAAATAATTAATCTTTAAACGTTCTTAAGTGATAAATGAGAAAATATACCGCAAGGTCATTAAGAAAATTACCATAAATTGTGTGGTCAATAATAAATAATATAAAACCTAAATAATATATATATATACATACATTTATATATATATATATAACCCATGCGATAAATCAAGCCTTTTTGCGTAAGCATTGCCATCTAGTGGTAATAAATGTAACCAATTCCTATTAATATCTCATTATATACGGATGATTGGTTTGAAAGATTCGCTCGAGATTTATCGATTTACTGGTTATGATTAATGATGAAGACGTAATTTTACAACAAACAATTTAGCGAATAATATTAGGCTATCATTCTTTAGCCGCTTCAGACTAAACTAGATCATTCGGTTGCCCAAATGAACAACCAAAGATAAATTTATAATTGTTTTCAATTTTGTAAATAATAAAGCAACAGCAATTTTCATAGATTTAATTATTTGCTGATGAATTTAAATTATTATCTTTTATTTATGTACAAAATTAATTTCCATGATTTTTGTTTATTTAAATTCGAATTTTTATCTTTATTTAATTTATATTACGTTATAAAGAAAGAGATTTTTTTAAAAATTATTTTAATTTATTTTTTTTAGAAAATAAGTAATAATTTAAAAACTATTTATATATATATTTTTATCAAAAGACAGCTTTAAATTATCAATAATTCTCCATTAAGCAGGAGACATTCTAACCAATTCCGAAAACAAAGTAATCTATTAAAGTTAAAACATTTTATCGATATTTTAAAATAACTTCATTGATAATCCTTAGTAAAAATAAGTTACAAACGATAGGAAAATTAGCTTAAAAATCAGTCTTTTTACGTTTCACAATATAGAAAATTGCATTAAGTTCATGTATATAGGCTATATATTCGCGTGAGAAAAATCAGATGGAGAAATGGAGAAACTAAATCAAATTTTAAAGATAATTAATAATGAGAATGAAAACGAAATCAGACTTATTCAATCCGTATGTTACAGTTCTTTAAACTTATACCCATAGTAACAAAAATATAATTTGCAGCAAAAGATAAATAATGATTAACAACGTCATACGTCAAAGAAAAACGGTAAATTATTGTAATGCATCGGTGTGTGTGTGTGTGTGTGTGTATGTGTGTGTTTGTATCTGTGTTCCTTAATGTTCTTGATAAAAATCCCAGCCTACTCATTCACTTCATCTCAATTTCAAGTGGTGTCGATGGCATAAAACTAAACAAAACAAACTAAATTAAATACAGCCCAAGTATATTTTTTAAAAGCAAATGAGAGAAATGATTTCTCTGTATAGAGAAACATCAGAGGTACTGAATACCTTCCCTGGAGACTGATCCTAAGTGACAGCAGGATGTCCCAGGATAGTACGCTTACAGGATTTATCCATTCGATCTACCGAAACGGCGATAATTAAATTGTCACCATGCAGTGGATTCTGGCTTTGACTATTCGGTAAGGGGGTGACATTGATGCAACTCCACAAACGAAGACTATTAAAATTCAGTTACACGGTTTTTTTGCATTTATTAAAATTAACTTTTCAATTATCTTTTGTTTTTTTTTAAAGGAGAAAAACAGAAAGAACAGATTATAATTAATAGTAGCACACTCGAAAAATGTTTATAATAATTATTATTTTTTTTAAATATATTTTTTTGGTATAATTATGATAGAAGAAATTCGTAATTCTCTCGTGCTATTCCAATGCACAAGTGGAGAGAAAAAAAAAATAAAAAACTTGCAAGTTCCGGCCGAATGATTACCATGCATGTTGGATTGGGATCGTTAAGTTTCGTGCCGTGACCGCTCTGCTCGAAGGGACGGTCTCTGACGGCGACGTTTTGTCTACCTCCCTTCTTCCTTCCTAAAACAAATCCAATGAGAACAGAGCACTAACAGACCGCCCAGACAGTGTGCATGGTGGGGGGAAAAAATTCAACTATACAATCACCCGATTGGTTACAACAAACGGCGTCGTCTCGATCACGTGACCGCTCACATTTGGAAATATTAGAATTGAATGTTATTATCCGGATTATATCATCTATTTATTATTATTATTGTTATTGTGTAAATGATTTAATTCCTAATTATGTATATTGTATGCATACTTGGCATTCGACAATATTATAATAATAGGTCGGCCTTCGAAATTAAGTAAGTAGGACCTATTGCTATGCGCATTTATTGATGTAGATAAGTTTTTATAACTATGTAAATATGCCTATCTTGGAAAATTATTTAATTTTTACCCACTTATCAGATCAAACTACCATTGAAAAGAAGCGAGATAAAAGAGCAAAATACTTATAAATAATTAATGTTACAATATGAAATTCTAAGTTGTTCGATATATATTCATAAATTGAACCGATAAAGCTTAGTATTATGTGATTTATAATTTCGATACTATATCAAAAACAACGAGAAATGCATTGTTACTTTACAATACATCTCATTATTTATTATTAACATTATAAATATAATAAACTTGATTACAGCTTTTATATCAAGACCTATTATTATATCTAGAAGATTATGGAAAGTTAGAAGTATACAAGGACTATCAAATAGCTTAACTTGTTATACTAAACGATATAGTACATAATTTTCCCATCTGATGAACTAAGAAGAAAGATTTAAGAAAACATTTTTTCCTATGTTATGTGGCTTATCCTATTTTGATAAAGATCGAAATGGCGTGAGGAATAAACTGATGGAAAATTTATTTTCCCGAACTGAATATATTAATAAAAAATTACTTTACGCGAATTGAGATTTTTAGATGGATTTATATACGATATTTCTCGACGCGCCAATCGAATTCTTTGTCTTCTAAACATAACCTAGAGTCAAATTGTCCATAACGTTAGATTAAAGGACCTCTGGGCAAAAAAAAAACCACACTAACCTTTGGGGATATGGCAGAAAGAACTACAGCAGTCGACATGTCATTGGCCCTATTCTTCTTTCTCTCTAAATCTCTAGGGGTAAGATAACTCAAGTTCCCAGAAGGAGGACTGGTGGATCGTGTAAGTCATGCTTGGTTGATTCTTCCAGAGGTTGGCTTTTTTTTTTCTTTTTTTTAAATGCATTCTTCCTTTATTTATCGTAGATAAGATGAACTATTGGTTGTTCTATAAAAAATGTATGTCTTTAATTGAATATAAATATGACAAGTGACAAACAACATAGCTTAATTTATCAGTAATGCATAATTATAATATATATATATATATATAGTCAACCTGTATTTAAAAAGTGAAAAATTTATAAGCACAATTAAACTTTTAATTATTTTAAATATCTTCGTCGCCAATTCTTTGATATAGTCGCATTTTTTATTATAAAAGGAATTAGTGTTGTGCTGCAGAACATCCCATTTTGTTCGGGTAAAGATAGGAGACACGAGGGATCCAGCATCGATCTTGCTCCTATTGTGAATGTATACAAAGGATGAGAGAGAGGCGTGCAATTATCGAGCCCCAACATACAGATGGTCCCTTTCTCACTGGTCGACGTCGCTCCTTCGTCAGAACCCTAGATTAGCATGTGAAGTAGAGGAGGTGCTATGTCCGCTTGGATTCTGTGCAGCGATGTAATATTTAGAACTACTTATTATTGGATAATTTTTATAATTTATCTTTCGCAAAAGGTGCATTTCTTCAAAACATTTTCTCGTCTATAAGAAAATTAACAACTTGCATTACAAATTAGTTATCATGTAGACGTTCATTGTAATAAATTTTGATAGTTAACATTTGAGGATTTAAGTTTTTGAATTACTTCTCGTGATGTTACGATTCATAACTTCTAATAAGCCATTTTTGAAATTTACAATTAATATAGATTTTGCATTAATTTTAATTATTTTGTATTCAACAAAGTGACATTTATCGAATTGGCTTTAAGACGTTTAAACGCGGAGAGAATTGAGGCATTTTCCACTTCGATTTCATTTAAATTCAATTAGAAGAAGGGGAATCAACTTCTTTATCAAAGTATTTTTCCAATGAATAACTAATCAAATCGCTTGATCTCGTATTATTGTTAAGGTGGCTATCAGAGGTGCAATATCCCTCATCAAATTCGCCAATGGGATGTGTATGATAGCCGCATTAAAACTTGAAGGATTAACGAAACGGCGAATCTGCTAGGCGATTGTGGCTCTTTGAAGAGACGGTGTAATCTTTCCCCTCTCCATACTCCAGAAGCTTATTGTAATCCCAGTCTGGATATTTTGGAAAATTATCGATTAGTGAAGCAGAGAGAATGATTAAAGAGTGGAGCTGGCCGTAACCGATGTGCGAAGTGGCAGGAAACATGTGGCCTTTCAGACAACCATCTACTGGTCATACATCTTTCTTTCCCCCAACTCATTCCGTTTCCCCGTCTACCAAGACGACTATAAGGTCTTTCGTTTTATGCTGCTAACTAGATCTGTGAAATTGCCGTTTTGGTTTCGTATAAATTTCGCTTTGGGAGATTAATGCGTTTAAGATATCGGTTAACAGCCATAGAAGAGGATGATGTCTTTTTTGACGTCAATGATTTTTCGATATCATGCAATAAAGATGAATCTTTCTATCGAATGACGTTTTGTCGAAGTTTAAACACTCTAAAATTATCTTTTCATAGAAGTATCAAACAATAACATTGGATAAAAGTATCGGTAAACCTTATAATTATCCACTAAAATTTTTGTTAAAGTAGGACAAACCGAATTCTAGAATTTTTACTTTCGAAAAATGAACCAGCAGAAAGTATCGAGTGTTATTATGAAACCATCTTTTGTTTAATAAAAATCAATAAAAATCAAATTTAGACTTCGATCTGTCATCCCGTTCGTTGCTCAAGAGTTTTTATTGTATAAAGTCATATAACTTTTAGAAATTTATACTTAAAATAATTATTTAATTACTATTATTGGCATTTCTTTTTATTTTCAAAAACGTAAATATTTGTATAATGAGAAGTTTGCTCTTAAAGCTTTTATTAAATATAACCATAATTCTTTTTAAAACCGTTTATCCACGTTTCTGTGTTAATAAAACTATATATGTTTTATATTTTAATTAATTCGATTATTTTTTATATAATTTGAAGCCCTTGAATGTAAAATAAATGTCTGAAATGACATATTTCATAAACTAACCTTGATATAAGCCCTATGGAAAAATTATATACACTACTAAAAATATATGAAATGGGATTGCGATCGTTAAAAAGTATTTAAAATATTTTACGTAAAAGTAATATAATATATATTTTTATTGTTTACTTGATTACATTTTCTTATTCTTTATTAAATCATTATTATTATCCTTAGTTTACAGATAAATAAAACCATGTAGTAAACAAACGAATAAAAACATTGCCCTTTTATAAATTTAATATAATTAAAATAAATGTTTTCCTTTATATACTTTATATAAATATAAATTACTCTTATTTTGGAAAATATATATAGTAAACAAAGTATTTAAATAAAATAAAAGTAGAATAATAACAGTTAAATGTCAGAAGTTTATTCATAACTCTTAAATGGGAGAAAATTATATAAAAAGAAATATTACAGTATTATTTTTTAATATTAAATACAAAAATTATTTACATTTCAATTTATGTATAATATATAAATGCTTCATATTTAAATTATTGTAGTTAATTATAAAAATAACACTACTTTCAAGAAAATTATTAATACTGTGATCATAAATTATGTTTTGTCTTATTATTTTTTTAAAAAAAACTTAATAAATTACACTTTTAAGCTTCGTTTTATTACATTTAATCAAATATAATGTATATTATGATATATTTAATAATAATTATTACTTTATTTCAAATTTATAATGCATGTTTTTATATATTTTCTAAAGTTAAAGTCGGTCCATTCTTCTCAAAAGTCTGTATTTATTGAAAACTTTATAATATTCCTTGTTTATTTTTCATATTTTTTATAAATCGTATTTTACAGTATTAACTTTTTTTAATTTTTAATGAATTCTTTTAATATTTAATTCTAAATATCATTAAATTTTTCCTGAAAATTCCGTTTTAAAAGTCGAAATTTGTCTTAAATTCGAAGCAATACAANATGGAAGTGAATGATTTATAGCTTATAACAATGACTTTACTGTACAATACGTTCTGTTTACTTATAAACAATTTTTTATAATTTGTTTTTTTTAGTATAAATTTTATTCCTAAAAACCTCTGGAGGGATCCAGCACTCGCATCACCCCCATAAGTAGGCCTACACCACAGATTCTATATATCTAACATGCTTATAATCTGTTATTTTAATAATTTCTATTAATGGAAGTGAATGATTTATAGCTTATAACAATGACTTTTTAAATAAGAATCTACAAGTGTTTTAGAATCTATGACTTAAAAATACATTAATTTAAACAGAAAAAAAAAATACACTCTTTAATCACTTTAAATAGTTTTCTGTTTATTCACGAAACTATGTTATAATTTTTTTAAAGTTAAAAATAGTTTCTATCTGATAAATTTATCGAAAAATGTTCCATCGATTAGCTATTATAACATTTTTTAATGAAGAAAAGAGAAAATACGTAGGCGTATATTTAGCATTGAGTTTGTTTTCTGTATGTTAAAATTATTGAATAAGTTTTACGGTTGTTTATGATATCATTAATTTAGGATAATATCGAAGAAAAAAACGAACTTTAAAACTTTTTGCTCGAACGAAATTTATTGTAAACAATATTAAAATCAATAAATTTCTATTATACGTGTTAATTAATCAAGGGAAAATAAGCATAGATTCCTCAGCTAGATGGCACTTTATCATATTGGAAGAATTTAAATCGTTTTTGAAAACCATATTGTCGCGTGCATCAAGTCATTTCACCAACACGATATAATTCAATTGTATTTTCCATTTCAAAGCAAATCCATATCCTTTGCCTTCAGCTTTTCACCTTTAACAGTTGGTAACGTGTTAGGTATCTTAAGTTCATTGAAACAGAATGACCTTAACTTTATGTTATTTAATTAGAAACGTTGTTATGTCAGAAAAAAAAATCTTCGCAGAAGTGAAAAATAAAAATAAAAAAATTCTCGATAATTCTAAAAACTGTATCTATTTTTAATAAATTTTAAAACAAGAGAAACTGCTCATTGTTAACATTTATTCGATTTCTATTTCAGTTTTAAAAATATAAAAAATAAAATTACTAAGTTAAATAGAAAATTAATATTTTTGTTAGCTCTTTTTTTTCTATATTCGAACNGTTTGACTATTATTAAAATTTTCCATTTAAAATAAAGATAAAACACGTTATAACGAAAACAATTTGTAGATAGCTTTAGAGTTCTCCCATTGCTTAAAGTCCCTATATTTAATCACATAGTGTAACTCAGCCTATTTATTATTTAAATTGCTTAATTTAATGACATAGGACCTAAATTATATGAGAATTAGAGATATATTCCATTCAACTATGTAGTCTAACTTAGCGTGTGGACTATGGAGAAGCGAATCATTACCAACCAAAGTCGCTTGTTGTGGGAAGAATGGTATGCGTTTGCCTGCTTTGACTCATCGCGTATCATAAAAGGCCTTATTGCTTCCGATAAGCGCAATATGAATTAATTTTCTATTTATATTCTGCAGGTTACATTAAAATAAAAGTTTTTATATGCCTCACACAAGACTGTTTTTAACTGTATACATATATATAACAGTCATTTAATTCTTTTTGTTATTCAAGTAAACAGCTGTGTTTAATTTAATTCTGAAAAAAAAGATTTCTACTTTTTTCGTGTAACGACAGATGGCGACGTTGGCGTAGTCGAACGAATTAAAAAAAAAAATTTTAANAAAAGGCCTTATTGCTTCCGATAAGCGCAATATGAATTAATTTTCTATTTATATTCTGCAGGTTACATTAAAATAAAAGTTTTTATATGCCTCACACAAGACTGTTTTTAACTGTATACATATATATAGTATTATATAATTATAATATATACGTTGAATTGTATTATATAATTAAGTTTTTAACCGATTTCGATTCATTTAACATATAGATATATTTTAATATATATCTAACATTTAACTACACATTCCATGCCATGGCGTAACTAAGATTTTGCATCTAGGGGTGATCTAGAAAGATTATGTATAAAGTACTGTACTGTACAATCAAAATAAAGAAAAATTAAACGTACTGTACTGTACAATACGTTCTGTTTACTTATAAACAATTTTTTATAATTTGTTTTTTTTAGTATAAATTTTATTACTAAAAACCTCTGGAGGGATCCAGCACTCGCATCACCCCCATAAGTAGGCCTACACCACAGATTCTATATATCTAACATGCTTATAATCTGTTATTTTAATAATTTCTATTAATGGAAGTGAATGATTTATAGCTTATAACAATGACTTTTTAAATAAGAATCTACAAGTGTTTTAGAATCTATGACTTAAAAATACATTAATTTAAACAGAAAAAAAAAATACACTCTTTAATCACTTTAAATAGTTTTCTGTTTATTCACGAAACTATGTTATAATTTTTTTAAAGTTAAAAATAGTTTCTATCTGATAAATTTATCGAAAAATGTTCCATCGATTAGCTATTATAACATTTTTTTAATGAAGAAAAGAGAAAATACGTAGGCGTATATTTAGCATTGAGTTTGTTTTCTGTATGTTAAAATTATTGAATAAGTTTTACGGTTGTTTATGATATCATTAATTTAGGATAATATCGAAGAAAAAAACGAACTTTAAAACTTTTTGCTCGAACGAAATTTATTGTAAACAATATTAAAATCAATAAATTTCTATTATACGTGTTAATTAATCAAGGGAAAATAAGCATAGATTCCTCAGCTAGATGGCACTTTATCATATTGGAAGAATTTAAATCGTTTTTGAAAACCATATTGTCGCGTGCATCAAGTCATTTCACCAACACGATATAATTCAATTGTATTTTCCATTTCAAAGCAAATCCATATCCTTTGCCTTCAGCTTTTCACCTTTAACAGTTGGTAACGTGTTAGGTATCTTAAGTTCATTGAAACAGAATGACCTTAACTTTATGTTATTTAATTAGAAACGTTGTTATGTCAGAAAAAAAAATCTTCGCAGAAGTGAAAAATAAAAATAAAAAAATTCTCGATAATTCTAAAAACTGTATCTATTTTTAATAAATTTTAAAACAAGAGAAACTGCTCATTGTTAACATTTATTCGATTTCTATTTCAGTCTTAAAAATATAAAAAATAAAATTACTAAGTTAAATAGAAAATTAATATTTTTGTTAGCTCTTTTTTTTCTATATTCGAACAATAGATAATACTTCATAGTTCCCAAAATAGAAAATGAATAAATACATTTGATAATGCCATAAAAAGAAAAAAAAATCTTTTTTTCATTGGTAATCTGTTAGAATAGAATATACAGCTACATACAAGTTATTAGTTTAATTTTTTATTTGATTTTCTTTTTTATTTTTGTATGGACTTAACTATTATATAGAGTACCAAAAGTGGATAAAAAAAAGGGAGGAATATGAAAAAGTTTAATCAAGTTATAAGCTTGCGTTAGAAGGAACTCATTTACTTAACCAACACAACTGTCGATATTTCCCAGAACTGTAGGACAGCATACTCAGCAATGCATCAAATCGTGCGTGTTCTCTGGAGGTGGCAACTTTCAGAAACTTTGTTGCGCGCATGCTTACTAAGGGGATTATTTTCCGCCTGTTCCCCTCCCGGACATCGCAAAAGGGTCCGCCTCCATCCCACAAGGAGAGGAGGGGTAACAGACACGTGCGATCTACTCCCATTAGCGTTCATTAATTCGACGCTAGAGACGCACTTACCGAGATGAAACCTTCCTAGCAGACAGAATGTCAGTGGCGCCGTCTGGCGACGATTGGACGAAGTAGGACGGTCATTGTTTTGCACTTAAAGAGTCGCGGTAAATGGAAGGCTTCTATTTTCGCTCTAAGTGAAAAAAATAAATTGTTTTTTTTTAATTCTTTCGTTTCCTAAATCATTTTCCATCGGCTCTTTTTCAGATTAAACGTGAAATTTTTAGAAGAAATTAAATAGACCTAGAAAAACCTATGTTACATGTATTATTTTTTTTTGTTTTTCATTTTCGATTCCGTTCTCCGAATTATATATTCCTACTCCGAAAATGACTTATTGTTTGTTTAGTTTTTTTTTTCTATTTAATTCCATTTTGTTACCGAAGTGAATAACCGTGATACATTTGATCTATTATTATTATTCGCTGTTTGTTTTATTTCAGAAAATTCACTAATCAAACACGCTCTATTATAATTATTACATTGTTTTATTACTCAAAATGTAATTAAAAATTTAATTTTAAATAAAATTATTATTAATATTTATATATATAAAACACAAGTCATTCAAGATATTAGATTCGTAAAATCAGTTTAATACTATTAGGATGAAAAATAAATGCTTTAAATTCAAAAAATAAATAATCTTATAATGTCAGAAAATTTGCTTTATTACTCTGAAGAGGAATATAAAAACTTATGTAAATATATTTTAAAATAAGTAAGTTATGATCACGAAAAATATACCTACATTGAACCAAATGTCAATTCAGCCTATTGAATAACTTGTAAAAAAACAGACAAAAAAAATACATTAAAGTCTTTGAAATTTACATAAATTTAATCATTATAAATACAAATTAATATTTAAATACAATTATGTTAATTATGTATTTCAGTATCAATAGTCGATAATTACCTCATCCTCACTAATTAATCTTATTATAAAATTATCCATAATAAATCTATATAAAACATTTATTTCAATAAAATATATAAATCAATTAACCTATTTTAATTTTTAAATTGCAAAAATGTCTATCTTAAATCATTGTTATTAATTTTTTAAATTGATATCAATGTGAATTGAATATAGGTTATGACCTCGGAAGCGAATATTTTAATTTATAATGAGTTAATATACACTCCCAATTTTCAGAACTGAATAAATTTTTTTTTTTGATAGAATCTAAATAAAACAATGATCATTTAATAGGAAATTTATGCACTTAATGATAATTAATATGTTGATTTTATCATCAATGCACGAAGAGTATGACATGATTATTCTAAGTTAAAAAAATTATAATTTTAAATTCTTTCATATTCTTGTATGGTATATTTCTGCACATAGGATTCAAATAATATAAAACATGCATTTTCTATTAATATATGAATGTCCCAATTAAATTATAGACTGTAGATATAAAAAAGTTTTATCAAAATTAATTTAGATAAATCTGATATACAGGCTAATAAATTCAGGTTTATAAGTTAATATAAATAAAATAGCTTGTTATTTAATATAATTTATTAGAATTTAAATAAAAATAATTTAATATGCTGACAGAATTATTTTAAAACAATTTTATTCTGTTTAGACGTATATTAATTATTGATGTATGTATATATCATATAGCCATTATCAATAAAATATTAAAAAATAAACACTGGATAATTTAAATAATTCACTAGATTTATGTTTAATTTTTTTTGTATTTTTAATTTTATTCTAACATTCACTAAAAATTGATGTTTTTCTTAAAAAAGAAATTAAATTTTGTAAATGTTGAAAGTTAATTATACTTAAAATAGTTTAAATTAAACCACAAAGTCTAAGCTGTTATAATAAAGATTAAAGTAACTAAAAACTAAATTGTTATGGAAAGACAATGTTTTTGTTTTATAAATTACACAAAAATTCGCATTTTCGTTAAATTCATTTCGGTAACTTTATATGATAATGAAAAAAAAAGAAAGAATTGTTCGGAAGCCATTTGTTACAAAAGAAGACAAGCGTTAGGAATGGAAATAGTGGAATCTTTATTCTCAGCAATAGTTCTATATGGTTTTCTTAAATAGACTGATGAATCATTGGTTACATCAGGAACTCTTTCATACTAAGAATCAACAAGAGACTCTTTGGGTGACTGATGTATCAAAAAATGACAGATGCGAATACTTTTGAAAAACATCTATGTTTTCCTGAAATAGCTAAAGAGTTTTCATTCAATCAAAAAAAAGTAAATTAATCTAAGTAAAAAATTTACTTGAGAGAATATTTTTGCAAAATTAAAAATAGAAATACTTTTTCAATATCGCATAAAAACACATTAAACTTAATCTATCAGCGAATAAGTTATACGCATTAAAAGTCTACTATAAATTATTTTTAAAATTAATAAGAAACCTCCAATTACTAAATTCAATTTAATAAAATTAACATTAAGCCTGAAAATATATTTTATTACAAAATATAAAAAGTAATGTGCGTATATGTTAAAAAATTCATATTTTTTGAACTTAAAATTAGGATGATAATTTTTGAGTTATGAATTTAGAGTTCGATCCGTATAATCTGCAGTTTTTTTTTTTTTTCAAAACACGAATTGTCTAAAAATAAGTGGGTACCCAGTGCAATTAACAGTAACCACACCAAAGATAAATTTACCACACCCAATAGGGGTTATCCCAATAAGGGGGACCCGCACTGAAACTTCACTTGTTAATTAGAGTAGCCTATCTAATATATATGAAGTTTTCGGATCATGTAAGATGATTATGAAAGTTTTTTAATTCTTAATAAGTTATTATTATGCGTGTAAAGAAAATAGATTTATCTTAAATAAATAAATCTGAATTATACGCTACGAGACAGCGCATTTATATACAATTGAGAATATTATAGTTAGTTTTCTATTGGATATGAGTAAAGCTTTAATATTTAGTTTATTAGAGAATTTATACAGTCTTAAATGAATAGAATATAGAGAAAGATATTTAGAACTCGTTCGCATTTCTTCATAATTAATAAATTAATTGATTAATATGGAAAAAATTTAAAATTTAACAAATATAAGTAAAGTATAACATTTTAAATTGGTAACACGCCGAATTTATAAAAAAAATATATTAAAATAGTTACTAACTTACCTTTTTATTTTGTAATTTAATAGGATTTTTAATGCCTTAATGGATTCAAAATAATTTCATATAATTTTGATGCTTTAATAAATCACAATATAATTATTAATATTTAAACAAGGTTACTTTAATTAAATATTAAAGAAAAAATATTTCACGAAATGTATAGAATTAATACGTTTATAAATTTATAAGTTTATTCTGAAAATATACACTTTAGACTCTATAAAAATAGACTTTAATGATTTATAATATTTACATCTCTCTGGTGTAACGTTCATTATTTTCCAGAAATAATAGTTAGTAACCTATCAATATCTAAAATTATTTTTATTGTTTAAATAAAATATTTTTTGTTTCAAAATTCCTTCTCCTTCTTACTAATGTAATCTATAGGATTTAGGTTGTATTGTATACTGTATATTGACTATATGAAGTTACTCTCATAATGAGAGAAGTTCATTCATAAACTTCATTATAATTCATCTTCCTACCAAATTCTGCAAAGTTACTATTCACTTATTAGTGTTTGAAATATTTAATGAGAATATTAAATGACCGCAATATTCGTTAATTAATATTATATTAATCTTTATATTTTAATAGTAAAAATAATCACTCAGTATTATAATAATATTTTTCAAAAATTAAGAAAGTATAGCCTATTTAAAGA
Source organism: Centruroides sculpturatus (assembly GCF_000671375.1). Lineage (NCBI taxonomy): Eukaryota > Metazoa > Arthropoda > Arachnida > Scorpiones > Buthidae > Centruroides > Centruroides sculpturatus. The sequence goes on from NW_019384341.1 coordinate 216,404, forward strand.
ATCTTAAATTAATATTTATCTTTATAAGATTTAAATCTTTTAAGTAAATAATATGTATAAAGTTAAAGACATAAAGTAGTAATCCATTCGTTTTCAATTATAAGCAGCGTTATATAGTAAACAGTATATAGCCTATGTAAAGAATACAAATAAAATCATTCAAAACTAACAATAAGTCATATGATATATCCACAAGTTAAATCTTTCGGTTTAAGATTCAAATAAAATTTATGATAGGCCTACAGTAGAAATCAACTGTTAGACATAATCAATCCTACTGTAAATATACTGTAGTGTAAAATGCAAAATAAGAACTTCAATTAAATAGTTTTATATATGTTATTTAATAAGAAAATTTCCTACAAATCTAAGTTTATAGTAGATCTAAAGATAAAAGTAAAAAACTTCTATCCCGATTGAAATAAAATTAAAGGAATGAGCAACTTACGTTAAATAATTTTTAATTAAAATATATTATAAAAATTAAGCTTTTACCGCGTCAGAAATAGTGTAACATATTCAGTAAATGTTCAAAATTTTCTAACACGAAGCAAATCCTCACTTCAGTAGATAATCAAAAAGTACTTCAAGATAAATCCAAAATATTTACAAAAGAACTGATGGAAACTTATTTCAGTTTTACACTACATAGACGAAACTAAGAAAAGTTTCGTCTATTGTAGTCAGTGTGGCATTTCTCTTACCTAGATCAAAGACATTTATGAAAGATGGAAAGAGCAATTGTAACAGTCACCTGTCTTTTGATAATCTAGCAATATTTCTTTATCGTGAAAAGTACTCGAGAGTACAGAAAATGTTTAAATTGAAGTGTCGNAAATCTAAGTTTATAGTAGATCTAAAGATAAAAGTAAAAAACTTCTATCCCGATTGAAATAAAATTAAAGGAATGAGCAACTTACGTTAAATAATTTTTAATTAAAATATATTATAAAAATTAAGCTTTTACCGCGTCAGAAATAGTGTAACATATTCAGTAAATGTTCAAAATTTTCTAACACGAAGCAAATCCTCACTTCAGTAGATAATCAAAAAGTACTTCAAGATAAATCCAAAATATTTACAAAAGAACTGATGGAAACTTATTTCAGTTTTACACTACATAGACGAAACTAAGAAAAGTTTCGTCTATTGTAGTCAGTGTGGCATTTCTCTTACCTAGATCAAAGACATTTATGAAAGATGGAAAGAGCAATTGTAACAGTCACCTGTCTTTTGATAATCTAGCAATATTTCTTTATCGTGAAAAGTACTCGAGAGTACAGAAAATGTTTAAATTGAAGTGTCGTCGTGAAAGGAGAAAAACGAAGTTTAAAAGTCACAAAGACATAAAGTGAGCTGAGAGACAAGGCAGAGTGGAATAAAAGAATGAAAAGATCCTGTGAGGCACGTGGGCGCCGTGTATCAAGCCATCCTTTCGGCGGGCAACAAAGGGATGTCGGCGCATCGAAGCCGGCGTCATTAATCTTGGCCACCGTGTAAGACAAATCACACAACATCGTAGAAACTACAGCAACTTAACCTTTCACCTCTCTCGGATAAAGTAAGCATTAACGGGAAACTAAGGAGGGGGAAAAAATAAGTAATAGATAACGAGTAATTTTTTTGTCTCTATAAGTCGCTTTTCTTTCTTCATACTCCAGCTGTTGCCCTTTGTCTCTTTGTGACGTCATGGAGTTTCCGTGACGTAACGGTCGTGTGACGTAACTATATCTATGGTGTGTTTGTTACGAGACATTAACAAATGTAGAATGTTAAAATTCATTAAGTTTCTAGGAAATTTGAGATAGATAAATAATGAATAAACTCTGTATTCTCCTTCGCAAATTTGCATTTATTCATTTTCTAGTATTAATGCGCTTTATGTAACGAAAATTAAGTGTAGAAAATTGACTTTTAAGAATTGTTCTGAAGTCTTAGCTAATCTTATGAACTAAAATCGTTTCGGTGGATTATTTATTGTTCACTTTCTATAAAGATAACATTTAAAAAACACGAAATCATTCTGATAAATATCTACTTGATTAGAAAAATATAACAAGAAATAATTAAAATATTAAATTTTGATATATTTTTCTCTCAGAGATTAAATCTAACAGATTTAATAATGAATTGAAACATAGATAAGTTACTTAAATAATAAATCACATTCACTACTAAAAATCGACATTAATCTAACAAAATAAATAAGAAAATAAGCCATAAAACTACAACAAATCGTATCATGTTTAGAAAGTTAAGCACCTTTTAACCTTATTCAAACATTTATAAATCTTCTTAAGCTTATTCTGATTTAAAATTTATCTACCTGAAACACGAGTTGAAGATATAATCTCGGAAGTTAAGGAATAATAAATATTTGCAAAACCAAGGTTGCTCCTATGAAAATTTGTTGTAGTATATCGTCGATCTACTTGTTTACTTCAATCTCAATAAAGCAATTTTCGAACTTTCAAACAGAATAAACATCGGAATTGTTTTAGCACATTGAAATTCGATCTTAGAAACTGTTTTACTTTCTCAACATGTTTACACATTGAGAAACTAGAAGTTAAACAAACAACAAAGGAGAGAAATTCCCTTTCAGACTCGAAAACACGACCATAAATCAAGTGTGCAAATAGTTGCCTGAACTCCCACTCTCTAGTAGTCAACATCAACTTTCTTAGCTAAACTATCCAAAGAAGGTTCATTCTTCTTTTGAATATTTTAAAATTTTTCTTAAATTTCAAATACTAAATCGTAATATGAATTAATGAATTAATTATAATTTATTTAGCACTTGCTTAATTTATTTTTAAACACAAGCCATTTTTCCCAAACAATTCTAATATAAGTTAATTAACGTAGAAAACAGCATTATACTTTAAGTCTCGTATTTTAAATTAACATTATGTTATCGTCTTTCTAGATAATTTATTCTATTTTATACATTTATTAAATAAATTCCTAAAATTTGGCTTATTGGATTCCTTACTACAGACACAAGAATTTTTTATATTATTTATTCTTATTTACTTTTTAAATTTCAGAAACTTTCTTACAAAATTAAATAAAATATTAACTAGATAATTGTATTGTTATAAAAACGTATAAATTAATACAATTCTGCAAGGTTTTAAAAATTAGTTAAGTTCATAAACAATAATAGGCCTATTAAATTATTGCTCAACCTAAATTGTATAAATTGAAATATTAAAACATTACAATTAATTCAATATAGGATACATGTCAAGTCCGAAAAAACTGAAATGAAAATTAGTAACTTATTTTTAGTATTTTCTATTGACTTTGTAGACCTACGTTTATTGTCAGAACTAATTCTATACTTTTTTTAAAATTGATAATGAAATTTTCTAATAAATAGGGCTTATATTAGCGAGCATAAAAATCGATATGTAGTAAGTATTCAATTATAATTTCTGAGTAATACCATGTTATATTAAGGTTAATAGTAAAAAGGCTTAGAATTTACTTAAATATTTCATTGATTAATTCAAACAAGAAGATTTGGTATTCTTGAAAGTATATTACAAATACAGTACTGTACCGTATGCAAAAAACTTAATAATATTGTACTCTATGAAATAGAATATGAAAAGAAACAAATGATATAAATCAAAATTATAATCCTTGTTAATTTTCTAAATAATATATTATCATTAAATTTTATGAATATATTTCCTAATAAAAGTTTAAATTTTAAGAACACAACGTAGATTTTGAATAAATAACATAAATTAATCACTTAAAACATTTATTTATTGTTAACTAAATATCTATATTTAAGAAAAAAACAAATCAATTTAATCTGCTTTTTCTATAGAGAATTAATTTAAAAAATATTTTTAAATAAATATTTAATTATTAAGTCTATGTAGACCTTCGCGAAGTTCCAAATTAAGTTTATTATTTTTTGTTTTTTATTTTTCTAATTAAATGATCTTGCTTGATTCCTAAGGAGAAAATGAATCGTTAATCGAATCATTTTCTAAATTTCATTTAGAAATACTTTCCGATTATGATATAATCGCAATAACATTTATTTTAATAATATAAATAACACATTAAACGATTGGCTTCTAGATTTATAAAAGAAAACAAGCAGCTTTAGTTAGGCCTATTTATTAATAAATTACTAAATACAAAACTGTTTCGTTCATATTAAAACTATGAATTAGTAGAATAAATAAATCTTATAATCTATTAGTTAAACTTCTAAACAATGGCCACTGGTGAAATCATAAAAAAATGGCCGTTGTTTCGGAGGTGGACGTTATTGGAGGTTCGACTATATAAGTCTAATTAAAATAGTTTCTATTTTTGTAGGCCTATACGTTTACAAACCTAACACTTGATAATAATTAATTATATCCTGTTAATTAAATTTTTTTTAAAAGTTAACTTTAATTTTTATTAGCTCAAATATTCTTCTATAGCAATCAAAATATTGAATAGAACTTCAATATGGATTTACGTTAATTTAAGTACTAAATATTTGAGAGATGAAATACATTCAGTTTTGCTTGTACTGTACAGTACAGTACAGTACAATTAAACTGAAAATTTTAAATCACTTTTTAGAGAAATAATAATAATGATAATTTAAATAAATAATATAAAATGCCATATATTTTGGTTAAAGAGTCTACGCAATAATTCTTACATTATAAAATTATATAAAAACGTAAACTATTAAGATATTAGAAATTAAGTCCGTATTTACTTTTACAAGTGTAATACAAGTTCTTATTATCTTATATTGTAATTAAAATAAATTCTTAAAATTCCAACTGTAGGATAAAAGCAATGCTGATTAAACTTCTAACAACTTAATAAATTTCTAACAACTTAATAAATTTTCCTAAATTACTGTTGTCATAAGCATTTATATAAGAATTATTGTATGCAATATAGTAGTAATTCGATAACTAAATATTAACTTATAGGCTATATCTATTTTATGTGGTACAAATTAAATAATAATCTTACTTGATCCATTTTAGCTTTTACCAAAATATAATTTGTTAAGTGTTCTAATAAGTAAAATAGCTTTGTTTTAAGCCACAAACTTCATTTTAAATAAGCCATTAAATGTTATGTAGATCAGTATATTAAGATGAAACCTGTTTTATAAAATGTAACAACGTATAAGAAAGCATTTCACTGTAATAACTAGACTTTAATTAATTACTCAATAATCAATATATATTCATAAGTTCCAATTCCAATTTAAGACAATATTTATCTCATTCTTCTTAAGTTTAATTCTATTTATTAACTGGGTTATATTTTGCTATGTAATTTATCTTACATTACAACCGAGCAACATAACCTTGACTATATGCAATTTAAGTTATAAGATATCGCAAATCAATAATGTAAATCCAATAGGTTTCCAAATTGATTTTTTAAATTATCTTATGTCTGTCTAAAAATGCATATGCGAATTTGTGAAATAATTACGAGACTGGTTTGTTAATAAATAAATACACAAATAAATATACTGTACTCACAATAATTCTTAGGCTATATGGTTTTTATAGAATAACAGATAATCATTCTTACAAATAAGGTCTAATTTATACTCGAAACTATAAGATTTAAGTTTAAATCTAGTTAATTATAAAGTTTTAAGCTTGTTACATAGGATATATATAAATATATAAGCTCATTCATTGACTATAAGCTAGATAGCTACTTATTTTAAGTGCCGAATACGCATCCTTCGTAGTTCTCAGAATATTTTAATTCTATTGGTCATAAAGTATGGTTACTCTTCAATAAAATTGTTTATTTTACTGTTGAATGTATTCGTAAAATAATTAAGTTTTAATAATCTGTCTTTATTTATGTAAATATGTGATCTGTACAGTACTGTACAATACGGTTTAAGATTTGCATAGGTGTGATTCTGTACATTAAGATAACGTGGGGAATTAGATGTTGTGCATATTAATAAAATGTTAAATAAATCGGCAAAAATTATGCTGATTAAAATTCAAGTTATCAATACTGTAATATATTTTCTACAAATGTCTGAGGAAAAGAAAATGTAATCAGTTTTCTGGGTTTCATTAAGTCAGAATATTGACAAGACATTTTAGAGAAAATAATAATAATAATAATAATTAAATGTACTAATCTTAATAATACAAGAACACCTAAAATTAAATTGAAAAATATATAATTCAAAATTCTAATTGTAACGTGAAATGATTCTTATATGGCCTATGCTATAAATATATATCTAATTAAAAGTATAATATTTAAGTTTAAATCTTATATATAGGTATTGTACAGTACAATATTTAAAAATTTTTAATATTCGTTTATCTTAATAATAAATTTTAAAATATATCCTATAGAAAATATTCGTTTGAACGAAAGTATAGAAAATTCATTTATAGCACTTAAATTTTTCTATGTAACAGAAACCGTGAAAAATAATAAAACTTATAAATTAATTAAACTTACTTGGAAATAAATTTTGTTCACATATAATNAACTTCATTATAATTCATCTTCCTACCAAATTCTGCAAAGTTACTATTCACTTATTAGTGTTTGAAATATTTAATGAGAATATTAAATGACCGCAATATTCGTTAATTAATATTATATTATTTATGGCAATTTTTAAACAATAAAAAATTTCTAAAATTTAATTTACTGATTGATTTCTTTTCGCAAATTTCGTTTGTTTATTTTTTTAAAATTGTACATTTAATTATTTATTTTTAACTTTTACTAGACAATTGGTAAACCTATAAAAACTTAAACTGTCATCGGATTTCTTTCAATTGCAATTTCATTACTATATCATAATGGTCATCGAAACTATTACTTTCTAAAGTTTAAAAAAATTTCTTTTGTTTCTCCTTAAATCATTAAAAAGATAGGTTAAAAAAGAATCAATAAGAAATAATTTTTAAGTTTTTGTGAAATGACTCAAAAATTAATTAGAAATAAAACATATCTTTGCAATGGCGAATTAACTGTTTAGAAAATTAGAAATAAAGATAGGTTAGGTTATAGCCTAATCTATTCTAACTTATTATTGGTCATTTAGACTAAACACAGACGTTTAATTTAAAATATATTTATATAACATTGATCTGTATGAAATTATATATATATTTTTTATATGGAAACAAAAATTGTGAAATATAAAATAAAATCATATACAATTCTTAATTGCAAAATTCTATAGAAAAGACAGTAAAATTTATCATTTTATATTTTTATTTCAGTGTTAATTTAATTTCTAGAACTAAAAATAAAAATCTAATGTTATATAGGCTATTTTAAAAATAGAAAAATTAATGACAATTTATAAAACTTTTTATTGTAATTACCCGTATAGAATATACTTTTACATAACTTCAGCTCCAACAAAATATCAATTGTTAAGTTTTGCATTAATTCCTTTATTATTTCTACACTGTTTAAGTTCATAAGTTATAAAGTGAGTCCTAATCAAAGGTTAAAGTTAAAAAAACAAACAAATTCAATTAAAATCATCTAAATTCGTTTGTCTTTCCGAACTCGAAGCAAGCAAGTCTCCTCACTCTTTCAACTAAAGTACTAGATAGCATCTGAACAGATTTACAGTTTCTGTTAATGTGCGGTGACAGGCGTTAAACAGCGTCATTTATCGCTACCATAAAAGCGGTTTAAGTGAGACAGCAACGATGATGGTCGTCAGGTATTGGTGTTTTATTGCTTGTTCCGGAGTACTTCGCAGACAATTGCCTTTATTGACACACTTAGTGCAACAGTTACGAGGATGTAGCCTAAAAGATTGGCACAAACCAAATTAATAATGTCTTGATATACTAAACTTGTTAACATTGTTTACAGTTCATTTACGAGTAATCCGATGAAATATTTAAAATATAATTTATTATGGAATTCGTGTTTAAAGTTCTAAAACCATATTAATTTTTTCGTTTTCTAATTTTAAATATGTTTTGTTTCTATCTTTTGAAATATATAGGCTTATTCAAAATTGTTTTTAGTTAATAAATTACGTAAAAATAATATATTTTTAAAGTTTTTTCACGTTAAACAATATATGTTTCATCATAATGCATTCATGTGGTGTATTGTGTAACACTCAACATGATGTAGACATTTCAATATTGTTTAATAATGATTACACAATACTGCTTTAATGTTGAAATGGTACTTTCATGAAATAGCGTCAAAACATTATTATTAATAATATTTCAAATAAATATTTTTATGAAAATATTTAACATTAATGATGTCGGTTGCTTATAAAGTAAGAATATGGCAGAAAATTATTATAATATAGTGGGAATTTGACTGAAAAATAGCTTTTTGATGTCTTTATAAAAGTACTGGTGAGCCGAGCGTATCCTAAAATTTTGAAAGGTCACCAAACATGCTGAGAACTCATAGGCCAACAGCTTTGCAAACTGTTTCAACTAAAACCTATGTGTCTAAATGGAACACACAAGGAAAAATCTACGGCTGATCGCACGAACCTACAATCACGGGATAAACTCAGCCAGCTGCAGAGAAAAGAAAACCGAGCGGCCGAGCGGAAACCATTCATTACATCAGTAGTGCGCACGTTTCCGCGAAAAATTCCGTCCATTTTCCGTTTCGCTATCTCTTCTTCTAACGATCTTCCAAACTGAACAGAGAGTTCTCTTTTCCCCTCCTGCCAATTTCCTTCGCCAGATTAGGAATACTTCGATCCTCTCCGTCTATTCGACAGACTTCTGAATTATACAGTTCTATCGAAGTTCTCTTTGATCATGGCAACCTCTCTTAACACGCGAGTTTTAAGTTTAGAGTAAATGCAACTACACTAAAATATTTTATCTTTATTGCTTAAAATCTTAATCTATGTCATTTAATTCCATATTCTAATCCAACATATAGATTGTATTATTTTAAATATTTATATATAAAACCAATACTTAACAACTCGAGAAAATAAATATAAAAATAGCTTTAATAATTAAGAATTATTTTAAATTTTAGCAAATCGTATGTAAAAATCACGCTTAAATATATATATAGGCCCTATATATATATACTTTTTTTATTAAGATATTTAAGTTTATCTCGAATAAGTAACTTATAAATAAATTCAATAGTAATTTCATTGCAAATATAAGTTTTAAACTTTCTAAATGATTTTTTCTTCCTGTAGACTAAGACAGTGTTCTAGAAGATAAATTGAAGCTATACTCTACTAAAGAATAAAAGAAACAGTTCTTTTTTTCGAACGTCACTAAACACACATTTCTATATGTCGATGCCAAAAATTGATCCACTTTTCTGGACGTCAATGATCGTCTCGTGGTATCTTTGGTTCATGCTCGGTCGATTTACACTGAACTTAGGAAATATTGACTACTTTATATCGAACGCTCTTCTAAGGATGATAATTTATAAATGAAAAATATGTCTATATCTAACTATAACTACTTCACTTTATAATTTTAAGAGATTTTAAATATCGAAAGATTAATCTGTTATTATATACTACTTCGATACAATTCTTTGTCTTTTTACATCAATCTTTTAAGTATAAAAAAATTAAAATAATAATAAAATAAAAAAGGTTTCGTTTCTTTAAATTTATTTAACTGTAAACTTTTTAAGTATAACTGAAAAGAATTGCTTTATTTTTATTGATAACTTATATTATATAGCCTATAATATATTCTCTTTCTAATAATCGTTTCGAAGTCGATTGCAAAATCGATTAAATACCAATTATTATGCATTGTACTGTACAGTACAGTACCACCTGTTAAAAACGAGTTTTTATACTTGTTTAAAAATTTTAAAAAGCTATTACAATTTTTTGGAAAAATTTGTTAATTCGTTAAATTCACTCGAACTTTTACAAATATATTATATTATTAGATTAGTCTATAACGTAGTATTGATTATACAGTACTGTGGTCAGCATTTATGTCAAACGCACTTACAGTACAGTTAATTTAACTGCTATCGACTTCACATTTATTCTTTTTATGCAATATTTTATATTGCAGTAAGTACCGATTTTGTTTCATGATAAAAATGAAAATAATAGGTCGATTAGAGTTCTCAAAAGTAGTTCTATAACGACCACGCCTCTAGAAAAAGAAATATTCACTTCACTGCAATTTCCTAGATTACAACATTTACAAAACTGCAATATTTTTAAAACAGTTTCCACTATACTAATGGATTTAACAAGCTCAACAGATCTATCGTTTCCGACAAAAGAAAACTTTTGGTTTTGAAAATGTAGGCTAAATCGATAATTAAATTTTTAATCCTTTTTAAAAAATGATTTTTTGTCGACTTTATAATCTATTATATTTATTCTAAAATTGCTTATTTAGTAACCTAAATCTACCTTTAATTCTAGTTTTGTGAAGTTAGATATAGCATTTGGAGCAAGTTCTAAGTTACTCAGTTTTTAATATTTGTTACTATTTAACCTTTCGTAGAACTTTTTTAAAGTCCAATAACCCAAATTTCCGTTAAATTTATTATTAAAAAAGTCTGTTTATAAATTAATTTCGATATAATTATTATAAAGAAACTAATTTAAATAACCATAACTCGTTTTCATTGTTCTAATGATAAATAGTTATCCCAATACAATTAGACATTTAAAAAGTTTTCATATTAATTTTTACTAAAAAATTAAAACTGAATTGCATAAAGTATTAATAAATATTATAAATTTATATTCTTAAATTAGAATTTCTTAAAATTAGTTCTTTAAATAATTAATATTTATCATATGAAACATTTATAGATAGCATCAACAGAAGAATTCATAGAAACCGCCATGTTTTATATTTAACTAATTTTATTAGTCTGTTGTATTCTGTAGTAGATGGTGATTGGTTTAACAAAAGACACAGTAGGCGTCCATCTCACTATGACTACCAATAATGTTGAAAGGCGATAAGCATACTCGGAAACACATCCAATTACGAAAACGAAAATGTTTCAAATGAAATACGTGCCAGTTACCTATAAATATACGGTACTTCGAAAAAAAATTCGTTAACCTGTCAAAATGAGGACACGCAATGTTCAACAAAATGTCCAGGCACTCTTTGAGCTATCTACTGAAGTCATGCAAACTGAACTATTCTTCATCTCTTGTCATGCAACACGAAGTGTCACGTATAATATGTCGAGACGTGCAAGTGTCAATTATATGAGGACAACAATTGATTTTTGTGGTTTCTTTTATAAGTATGAACTATTATTCAAGGAAACTTTTATAGACTTCGTGTCTGCAACAGCTTTAAATTAAACATAATTGAAAATTTAATTAAAAGAATTAGAAAAAAAAAATCTTCACCGATTCTTAAAAAGTAATTTTTTAAAACTTTTAAGCAATTAATCTACAGTAAATTAATTATATAATTATTATATATTAATAAATTGTTGAAAATATTTTAAAACTAACAAAAACAAAATGTATAGCCTAATATATATAAACGATTTCAATTAATNCTTCAATCAGTACCTTTATTTTGTTTTCATTGGCTTCAACTGGCCATCCTGAATGTGGTGCATCTTCAATATTGAAATTGCCAGAACAAAATTTTGTAAACCAGTTTTGGCACCGTCATTCTGTCAATACATCTTCTCCATAGATATCACACAATTTTTTTCTCGCTTGAACAGCATTCTTACCTTTTCAGTAATAAAAGAGCAAAATATGCCAAAAATGCTGCTTTCAATCTTCCATATTTGATGGGACACAAAAAATAAACAATTGCACAAAATCAAACAAAATTTTTTACAAATAAACCTTAAAATGCTACCTGTCAAAATATATAATGATAATACAGTTTAGAATGAAAATGGTGGGAAAAATACGACTAATCCGTCTAGTGGTAAAAAACGAAATTAATTTCCAAAAAACCCAATATATAAAAATAATCACATATAGTTAAATATAGTCAGATAAATTCATCTAAAAATTAAAATTTTTTAAATGATAATTTTAAAAATTATCATTTTAAGTCTATTCAATTTCTATATTAATCAAATGCTATTATTAGTCAGACCTTAAACCTACAGTGTCTTGTTATCCAAAATAGACATTTTTACATAAATAACTTATCATAAAAAAAATATATAAAATTTACCCAGGTGGGAGTGGTTCTTCTTCTGTATTTACTGTTCCAGAATTTTTATGATTATTGTTTCTTCCCCTACTAGTTGAAGCTGAACTACCACTAGCACTTGAAAGTGGGTTACCATTAGGTAATTGTTGTATTCTATCAGATTCTTCTGACACTCCTCCTGCATGAGTAGATACAGATGGTATAGCAGAATCTAGATTATTATTAATGAAAACAATTTTGAACAAAGTATTACATTGAAATAAATGAATTTAATTAATGTTAAAATTTGTTTTAACATTTACCTTCTCTTTGTATTCTTCTCCCACTATTTCCAGGTGATAAACCATCATTATTGTTTTCAGGAGAACTGTTTCCTGTAACAGGTGAAGCAGGACTTGGATTTGTAGATCTCTTAGGTCGAAGATGGCAAAATTCAGAACGGTTCCTTGTCATTTCATCCATTGGTGAAACTGATACAGTTAACTGGCCATTGTTACGTTGAGATATAACAGATTCAGGATCAGCTAAAATAATTAAATTACCAAATCATAAATTAAAATTTTTAGATTTATAAAAATAAAATAATAATAAAATTTTATTTGATGTCTATTTTTATAAATGGTACAATAATTAAAATAAATCATAGTAATCTTTTTCAACAAAAATTTACATATTTATGAAAACTAATGTTAACAATCAATGATCATCTAGATTAAAATTTTTATAGATTACAAAAACACTAAAAAAAAATAGAAGACAATTTAATTATTTGCATTTAGTTTTTTCCTACCTGCTGCATTAACTATAAATATTTATATTCATGCATTTACTATGTATATAAATACAGTCATACCCCGACTTACGCGATTTTCAAATCTCATTGATTCGTCTTTTGTTTGAGCGCCATGCAACCCTTGATTACTCACTCTCCCCACACTATTGTTCGGCTTACATGTTCGGATGTGTCGCGCGGAATCGACGTATAGCTACAATTTATTTTGTGTAATTTATTTCTGTTTGTTATATCTACGGAGACTCGAGAGACTCTATGTGGTGATTTCTTGTAACTGTGAACGAAACAAAAGGCAAGATAAGATTAACGAGAACATTTATTAGCTTACATACATCCGACTTGGATTTTACACAAAAGGCATCTGCAATCGTAAACAATTGACGAAAAAAGTACACATTTATCAGATAATAAACAAAGACTCATTTTGTAAACAATTTACCTTTTGTATATACAACTGACAAGATTACCTTTCAAATTATAAACAGACTCGATCCCAAGCGGTCTTTTGATCGTCGGACATACAAAATAAATGAACAGATGGCGCCTAGCTTAAGCACGGTTTACAATAACGAATATGATTAATCTTAACACTCTACTATGTCATCCAAACGAAGTAGAACTGATTCTTCTGCATCAAACAAGAAAAGAAAAACTTTATCTTTGGAATGTAAAATTAACATTATTAAAGACTTCGATACAAAAATGAAAATTTGTAAATTGGCAAAGAAGTTTGATCTACTGGAATCGACGGTCAGAACAACTATAAAAGGTAAAGAAAAAATTCTCAANAAAATATTTTAAAACTAACAAAAACAAAATGTATAGCCTAATATATATAAACGATTTTAATTAATTTATACTTTGTAAGTGGAAAAAGCTGATAATCTTATGGTATTTTAAAATTTAAAAAATTCAATAAAATAATCGGTATTTGATCTATGTGAACTTTTTTCTGAAGGATCTACGCTTGGTTAATAATTCTCATGATAACATTTTCGAAACTTATACACCTATAAAAACTCGTATTAATATTAGAATAGATTCCATTCTAAAATTAGTTTATGCCAATATAATTACAGTGCAACATATCAATGTCAGAATAATTATAAGTTATGTTTTTTGACATATGGACAAGAAAAAAAAAGACAGGAAATATTATTTCGGATAAAGCTTCCTATATATTCTTTTTCATATGCATTTAGGATTAATAAAAATCTCTAATCCTTATTTTAAAAAAAAGCAGCTACCAACACAATGAAATGACAGAAAGTCACATCTTGAAGGCTAGATTATTACATAGATAAAGACTAATCTGGTCAAAGTATTATTAATATTCTAATACACTCATTAAGTTATGTTTTATTGAGTCATTATGTAGTAATTATGACATGAAAACCAAACATAAATAAATAAATTAATCAATCAATCTTGTAAATTTTATTACTATCAAATTTGAGTAATTGGATCTGCAATTTTACAGCAGATTTATACCTTAACAATAGTAAAGAATTTTGTCGTTATTATTCATTGGAAATATGTAGGATCAAATGTAAATGCTAAATCAAACTGATTACGGCATTATCAAAAGTCGTGGGTTCAGACCAATCAGAAACCAAAACATGTTTCTTCCCTTAGAAGTTTGGTTTCTATTGGATGAATTTAAGCTTATAGTTTTATACTGTAGATTGTTAATATTTACAATTTTAGCCATTTATATAAGCTTAGTATATAAACATGTAAAGTATCTTGCTGTGGCTTTTCCTTAATGAGTTTTGGAAATTAGGTCTCAAAGTTATTAGTTTCTGGAAGTTCCTGATGATAACAGAAAGACCAAATCACTAATTTTGAAGATATATAGTGATAAATTATCTCAAGGATTGTAAATTATATATAATTTTTAAGGCCTAATAAAATAGCAGGTAAAATAAACAGTACAGAGTTACAAGATCTAAATAATTACAATGAAGCTATAAAATTGTAATATGAATGTTATCGTCATCAATCTTAGAAAAATTCGATAAATTTGTAATGAAATGCATCAAAGAGATAGCCTATTGTAACATTTTATCTCGCTAGAGATTTGTTAGAAAATGTTATATGACGAAATTGCATGTCTAGAATTTTAAGAATAGAATAAGGAAAAATAAGTAAAAAAATTTTTCTAGGAAGAATTTGAAAAATAGAATTAATATTATATGAAATTATTAATACTTAAATGCATCTATCGAAATGGGCATTAACCACCCACGGATGAAAGTTTTCGAACTGAATAATTACGAGATTGGCCGATACAACAGAATGCTCTACCATAAATGATGGCTACGGACGACATAATCGGTGACGTCTACCATTACTCACTTTCCTGCCGTCTACCCGACGAAACGATAATTAACGTAAGTGTAATGGGATACCGACTGTTCAGGACACGGGTCACAGCCTTCACTCTGAGCTATATAGAAACAGTTCTCATATTTTCTGTGCGCTGTTAATTAATTAGGTTTGACGACATACGGACATACTACACTTCACAACGAAGAACTCTTACATAGGTGGTCTATATGCGATCATTCGATAACAACTTTTTTAATGTGGAATTGTCATCATTGAGAAGAAATTTTTCATTTCAAATTTTGACAGCTTACACGATGTAATGATTAAGTTAAAAGTTTTTCACATTTATTAATATTTTTTAAGCTTAACATTGCTTTTTCTTAATTTAGCTTTATTATTCATTGTATTTTTCTGTATTGTAGTGCTCTTTTTGATGAAAATAATAATTTTATATGGCAATAATTATTTATATCTGAAAGTACAAAGATGCAAATTCATATAAGATTACTAGAAGCTTCACTTTTGAGCCTTTTGGTGACATAACTCTTGATATTTCACATTGCTGTGTGATATTCTCCACATATGTGTGTTACAATTTATAATACTTAATAGTTATTTATATATGCAATTATAATAAAAATACTTTTATAGTACCCAAATGAATACCCAAATAAAATTACCACCAAAAAAATTCTCGTGAATATCCAAAATAAACACAACCATACATATAAGAAAAACCTTACACTAAATATACATATCATTAAAATGCATTCAACCAGATTCAACAATCTCAGACATACCTTACTTTAAAGTATAATCAAAAGTAGACACAATCAAAACACACAAAAGCCTGCTGATTTTGCCTGAAATTATAAGCCAAGCTGGCATAACAAAACAGCAATTCAAGTAAATAGCATTAAACAACAATTAAGCAGACTAACAACAATACAGTAGAGTTCCATACAATGCGCAAACAAAGCAAGCAACACTGTCAAATTTTGTTGTTCAGAAATATACTTTTTTTCAAGTTATAGGCCAAGGTTTAAACTTTCATAAATCGTGTGATAATGCAGATTTAGATAACACGATTTCCTATAAAGCGTAATGAATCCCCCATGTACAAGACTACCGTACTCTAAAACACAACATATCAAAAATAATGAAAGCAATTAGGAAAATATTCAAGCACATTGAAACACACACAAAACAAACAATACAATATACATGTACAAGAATATAGAACACTTGTGTGCTGCACAATGTAATTCAATCTGAAAATTTTTGTTTGTAATTTGTTTTTAATCATCAATTCTATCTTGCATAAATTTGCCCATATGATATATCTCAGTGCCATTAGAAGTCTCTAAACAACAACAACACTGAACACAGAAGAAACAACTTAAATGAAACTTTCTGTGTAGGATTGCTGTATTTCTTTATTGGTGTATATGTACAACACTATATAAGTATTTCTGCTATTCCAGTATTTCTTTTTTTGCTCCAGCTATTGGTTTTGATGATATGCTTTTGTTTTGAACATCAGTATAGTACAAATAAGTATGACATAACAGAATATTCAGTAAATTAAACAGAATTATCAAATACAATCTGTCTAAAATTTTTTAAAAAAAAGAAGTTTGCATTTTTAATTGATATAATTTTAAACAAATTTAAGTGCATAAATTTAGACCTTTTTACATTTCAACTAAGTTTAAATGTAAATACAACTATCNTGAAATTAATTTAAGCATTTATTAAAGTTTTATTCCATAGATTTTAATATGATCATATACAAGAAAAGAAACTTAAAAATTAAGCTAATTAATTATCATTACTTTATAGCCTATACATTTCATTTTATTTTATTGAATTAATAGAATATTTTATAACCATAAAATTATTTTCTGTTACATTTGTAAGATTTTTCTTTCGTTGTTTTCATCTGAATGAAGGTCTTGAGAGAGATAGAAATGAAATTAATTATTTTAAATTTTTATATATTATAATATTACGAGTATTTAGTTATTGTAAATGTTGTAGAAATATTAAATATGTAGTGGTGAGAGAAGAAGCAAAGACAACCCAACCAGTCAGGAAGAGTACCTTTTATAATCCATTCACGACCACAGATCTGATGTATTAGGCTATCCAAGATCACTAGGCGCCATTTCTCAGATCCAAGCACCGATAATGTCAGCGTTAGTCCTGTCTGATCACGTGATAGCATCTGTCATTTTGCGTGCGACCAACCACCTCTCGTAGTAAATAATTCTGGAAAGGTTTTTGTGCCGAAACGGGGTGAGCTGGATAAGATTTCCTAATATCTCTCAATCAAATCTTTTGCAAAAATAAACTGAAAAGTTTTCCATCCAATCAGTCACATCTTTATTTTAATTAGTTTGCAATTCATTATTTTAATGAAGATTTAAATATTTAATGATTATCAGAGAAACCGAGAGTATCCCTTTCCATTAAGTTAAGATATTTACGTTTAAATTCCAATTACATTCGAAACTGTTCATTAATCCAAGTACAGCGAAAGTAATCTTACTTATTGTTTATAATCTGTATATTTAATTTGAAAAATTATTGATATTTTAAACTTTTAATCATACAATTTTTTCTTAACCGAATATAAATAGTTATTTAATTTAAAAATATAATTATGACGAATTTATTTGGATTTTTATTAATTAAAACTTTGTATTTAGAAATATAATCACGTCGAACTTTAGAAAACATCAATTGTTGTGCATCTTTAGAAACGTTTTCATTCATCGCCGTTTCTAGAAATACAAAGTTGGTAAATAGAAATTCCGTTTAATGTTTGCTATTTCGATTTTGTGGAATTCGATTTCTCAAAGGGTTTGGAAACTGACCCATCCTTCGATTTCCAAAGCACATCAGAAATATCACGCGTGTCTAAGCACCGATTATATTATGTTTACTCGTGTGGTGCGTGCTTGTTTGGTGAACAAGTAGAAGCTATTAAATGTAGCACACGTGACATTCATTCCGCGGATATTTCCGCCGGAAACGCATACCAATCGCCTGCCAGACCGGAAGTATACCCCTCCCGTACCCGATATGCACTGATTGCTTGGCGATCGTAATGAGAAAAGATTGGGAGGAAGGCAAAGTATGCTGTGCCTGCACGAATATAAGAAGGATGTAATTATCAAATCTTCTCTACGTTAACGTTTGCCAAGTAGCTTATAATTATAATCTCGTAAATTTTCTATTATTTGAAATTTTAAAAAATTGCTTTAAATGCTTTAACTCTTGAAAAATCTTTACTCATATTTCTCTACAGGAATTTTTGTGCGTTAGAGTTAATATATTAAAATGAATATAATTGCGGTGTCTATTCATAGATAATTAAATTTAAAATATAATTATTTAACGATATTCTAAATGATTTGATAATCTTCTTCTAATTTAGTTATAACAATTTTAAAAATTTCAAAATTTTCGATATTTGATTCCTTAACAAAAATGCTTTATGAACAATAAAGCAATAGATCTACCTTGAATATAATTGTCACATATGTAAATAATATATAACCTATATATATTAAGGTAAAAATTTTATGTAGCTTTTAAATACACGCAGACTAATTTAAAACTGCATTATTTTTTTTCAAAATTTTAATATAAGTTATAAATATATTCTTATTAAATATTTAACACAAGTAACTGTAGATTATCTGTAAAAGAACTGAATTAAATTTACAGCTTAGAGTTTAATTTTTCAGTATTTAAAACTATTTAGCAAATATTTTACATAGGTTTTAATAGATATTTGACAACTTTGGAAAATCGATTAAGTTTTCATAAACAGTTATATGCTCATGTTATATTCTGCATGAACACCTTCATTATGAGTGATAAACGCCAATGTTATAAGAATAACGGAAAAATTTAATGAGAGTCTCTTTTATTCTTTCTACCGTGACTGTTTTGGTGATCTGCATTAGTCATGGTAGGATCTTCCTGACCATGTAAAATCCATCAACCGTTTCATCTCTAACCCTGCAAGATTAAAGGTGAACAAAACTATCTGATCTCCACAAAAACAATATTCCATTATTGTTTCTGTTATATAATAAAAACGAACAATATTCTAGCTGTTAAAAACACGATTTTCTTCTTTTTATCGACAAAATTGTTAGTAATTAATTGCAATTATTTTAATAAGGCCCATTTTAAAATAAAGAACGAAAAATTTTATGTTAATTTGAGTCATAAATATATTTTAAGTATATATAATCAATCGTAAAGAATTTTAAACTGGTTTTAATGTAGGTATATAGTTTTTTATTTTTTTCTCAACGCATAGGCCTATATCTCGCTTAACTGTGGTTTCTAGAAGAAATAAATATATAATGCATATACAATCAAGGGTTATCTTTTAAAAGTGAACAAAGTTAAATACAAGCACGATGTAACAAAGTGATAGTAACGAAATGGTACAGTACATGTCCGTTTTGGGCATCTATCCCGTACCTCAAGAAGAGTTGCCTAATGCTTAAGGGTGAAATGCCTGTTTCATTTAACATTTGATTTAATCAACATTTTGCTCTTTTTGTATTTCTCACGCTTATCATACTCTGTAATATACAATATGCATATTTCTTGCTTCCATTTTTTGAACATTGAACATAGAATCCAATCGGCTTTACTTGTTTCGATTTTCTGACTTAATTATATGATAAACAAGTATTTTTTCATTTTGGGTACCTAACATTGAATTTAATCCAAAAGCTCGTTTTGCTAAATTACTGTCTTTAAGTTTTCTGCGAAGCGTACGATATGGAATGTTAAACTCTGCTTGCTTGATAGTAATTTAGACGACTAGTATGTACTGTACTGTACAGTACTGTATAGCACATTAAACAGAAATATCACATAAGCGCATTCGAATTTTGGAACATTTCGTATAAACGTAAATGTCGTAAAAAGTTTGTAGAAGATAATAAAGATCGAGGAGATAAATATCTTAAACTGTGTAAAGAAAAAAGTGGAATAAATTGTGAATTTAAATACATTTTTAATTTATAACCAAATCATAATGAGCATAAGATTAACCAGCCTATTATAGTATAATGTAATTTACAACTTTAATTTGTTATTATATATGTACTGCACTGTACAGAAGACGCCCTTAATCAACAATAATAAGCTCATAACACATCGATTAAAAACAATTAAAATTAATTATAAAATTTACATCATAATCCCATATCATTTGAAAATTAGATATGCATGTTTCATTTTTCTATTTTCGTCCATATTTTAAATAATTGGCAACACGCTAATTAGAAGAAGAAGATATTAATAAAGATATGCCTGATAAGTAAAAATAGGCGGAGATATATCTATCTCCGCCTATTTTCCTTATCAGACAAATGTTTGTTAATAACATCTAGGTGTTTCGTGTTTATACATTTAACAAAGAACTGCTTTGTTTATGAACATTTTTTAAAAAGTTTCTTCTTGATATCATCATATCTTGATATAGAGTTTACATTTAATTATAAAGACATTTTAACGAGATTTTTCAAAAAATAGGCATTTCTAGTAACTTAATTTTATTAATTCCTAAAGTACTTTCTTATTTGGGTATTTATAACGTTAAAAACTCGATTAAGTAAAAAGAATTTAATTGTGATTTATAAAAATTTTACTTACTTACTACTTAACGAAAGATTTTTATTTTAAATAATTACAGTACAAATATAAGTTAAACTATATGATAAAATCAAAATCCTAACTTTATAAGACTAATATAAATTAGTTTTGATTAGCATAAAATGTTAAAAATTGAATGAATTATTTAAATTTTAATAAAATAAATGTTTCTTTTCTTTTCATACAACATATGATTAAATTATTACAATGTTAACATTCTAAATATGATGTTTCTTACAAATTCCATCTAGACATGATAAATTAACAAATTACCGATCATCAAAATTTATCTGTTCTATATGAATCAAGAGTAGAAAAACAGAAAAAAAAAACATTTGTGATGAATTATCCATGCTCACTCAGATAGCAATATAGAAGATAAGTTATGAATAGAGGTTATAGTCAATTAACTACATTTACATAAAGAATTTTTGGTTCGTGTACATTTTAAAAAAGATGACAACTCATTATGCTTCATAACAATTTTTTTTTTCATTGTAAAGATAGATTTATTAGCATTTTATATATAGCTTAAGTCACCATCATCTTACATTTTATATTATTCTAGTTCTTTTTTTGTTTATAATGCTTTTATTAAATGAAAAAAACCGTCGCGAAAAAAATCAATTTAAATTTTTCAAAGCAAACGCCTGAATGTTGTGAATCTAATGAATGTAGATATTTTACAACATAGGCTTATATCTGTTAAATCGTTTTTTTCTTTTCAGATCATTAACCTGAAAATTCAGCCGAAGAAAACAGAACAAATATGTAGGTTAACTTTGGAGTGCTTAAATTTGAGGAAGATCCTTGGAAATAGTCGACTACTTTAAAATTCTTGTACAGAGAAATTTTGAATGTTTAAAATCTAATAAAGGCAATATATAAAAAGTAGAATTTTTATCCGTTTATAATGAGCTATCAACCCACAAGTTTTATGTATTCAGCGGAACATCAGTAAGGCATACGCCTATTTTACTTTCTATTCTCGTTCTTGTTCACGATTTATCTTTTTTCATTCTCTTCGTCATCCCTATCGGAGATAGACTGTTCTCGCTGTTACCATGACAACTTTAACCATCACTATGCAAATCAGTGAACTGTCAGCGACTGAATACACGCCCCTTACATAAAATCTGATAAGGGATTGAAACGTTTGGTCGATGGAGAAGAGCATTGACATCATCTCTTGTAGCCTGCTCAAGTTTCTTATTTCTTTTACATAATTTTCTGTTATTCTAAAAATTATGTAATTTTTATAACGATTTCTATAATAATTAAATTAAATATAAATTAATTAACTTAAAAAGTAAGTCCTGGTCATTGAAAAGGTAAAATTAATTTAAATTTGTGTATATCTATTGTTTATTCTACGAAAAATATTTGAAAATTTTGCACTGAACTTTTTACAGAAATACAAAAAATTTAATAAAAATGCACTGGTTATTTTTTTTAAAAAAAAGAATATTAAAATTTCAATTGTTTTAATGGAGCTGTTGTTAGACTAATACTTCTGAATGTCAAATAAAAATAAATATAATTAGGCTACGAATAATTTTAATTAAAATAAATGTCAATATGCTTATTTTCTTGATCATTCATAGATTGTAATAATTTAATAAATAAGACATAAGACATAAATTTTATTATGTTTTGTAGATATTCTTCACTTAGGTTTGTTTGTTTATCTGCCTGTTATACAACAGATTTATCACTATAAAAAAAGGAAAAATTTCAATCTATTTTATAGCAATCCGTATTAAGGTTATGCGAATGAAATATTCGTGTTAAAAAATAAGCATTTGATAGAAATATTTTATTCACATAATCTTAATATGGATTGCTATAAAACAGATTGAAATTTTTCCTTTTTTTTATAGTGATAAATCTGTTGTATAACAGGCAGATAAACAAACAAACCTAAGTGAAGAATATCTACAAAACAATGACAATACCATATTAAGCATATACCAATAAAATATCTGTATTAAAATACAGGTTTTTATTTTATTTATATGATTTTTTTGCCAGTTATATCATTTCCCATTTATGAGTTAACGAAATAATTAATCTATTAACAAACAAATAACATTTACAATGCATATTTTCTTGTTTCAATCACGTATCACACCCAAACTAATTCTAACTCTATTCAAATACAGCATATATATATTTGAACAGAGTTAGAATCTAATTCACGTCTTTCGTTAACACGTAAGTCATATTATTAAGCTTTAAATTATAACAAGCAGAAACATATCTCTTAAAACATAATTATTATTCATTAATTTTAGGCCTGTGTATTTAGTTTACTTGTAAAATCTAATTATATACCGCATCTTATTTTTCTAGTTTAAAGCATTTTTAAAATATTATTCTTATGAAGAAAACGAATTTCAACTTATAAAGCTATAAAAATAAAAGTAATTACATTTTAAAATAATTCAAATTTACTAATAAAACTAAAAAAAAGTAATACAGATTAAAATTACTGTATTTTTCTTTATCACGATATTCATAATCATTTATAATTGGCAGAATGGCTTATAACTTATATCATCTAGAAAAATAATTCTACAACCCTTTAGAGATTGCAATTTACTGATTAGAAAATACCGGTTTGGTTAAAACATTTTTATTCTTATAACATAAGATGAATATTATGATTTCTGCATAAAAATAAAATTCATTTTTATTTAATTTAATTTTTTTTATTTGTCTGTAATTTAAATAATTTCAGATTTTTATAAATTTAAGAATTGCTATTTTATGTATTTCGTTAATGGTAAAAACTTATGCTTAAATAATATAAAATGTAGTAAATTATAATTAAATATTTGTGCATTTATAATAGGCATTAATAAGAAAATAGGACTTACAATGTTTAAGTAAGGCATAAATAAATAAATGCAGAAGTAGATGATTAAAATTTATAATTAATTATGGATTTTTACAGTGTAAAAACTATTTTCTTAGTTTCTAACGTTTAACATTGGTTATTACGTTAGGTAAATTTTTAAATATTGATTTTTTTCTGTTCATTATAAAAATGAATATAAAGTAAAAATGATTAAAAATTAATGTCCTATAGGCCTAGAATTATTCTTCAGTTAGTTTCGTCATAAATTTACGATGAAACTTACGTAAAACTGAAAGTTTTATCCATATCTTTAGATAGGAATATGCAGAAAAATTTCATACATCGTTTATATATAAATTATATATACACTTTGTATGATACCATATTAAGAACATGTGAATAATGTATTCGTATTAAAAAAAATAAGCATTTAATATGAATATTTTATTCATATATGCTTAGTCTGGTATCACTATAAAACAGATTGAAATCTTTCCTTCTTTTATACTCATAAATCTGTTGTATAAGAGGCACATAAACAAACAAAACTAAGTGAATAATGATACAGAAATGATAAAATGTAGGCCTAGTTCTCATTTTTCAATTCTTCAGTTATGTTCGCAAGAAAGATCCGATATAACTAAACATGGAAACGAAAGAAGTATTATATCTTTAAACCGGAATTTATATATACAGCCTCTATAATTTTATTATATGTATATATATATATATATATATAGGTTATATATCGCATATATAGATATATACTTATACTTCATATGATATTATTTTAAAGATTTCAAACAGAAATATTGCTAGTATTATTGTTTTATTTTAGATTTTTAGGCTTGAAATGTTCTATATTGACTGATTTGCAATTATCACGTTTAATTTTTTAATATTACAACGTTTAATATGAATGATTAAAGTATAAAGAAGAGATTTATAATTTTTTTACATTAAACGTTTCATTTATAAAAAATAGACAATGCTTTTTTTGTATAATTTTGTTTCGTGTATATCATTCAATCTATAATTTAATTTAAAATAATAAGCAATTAAATTTGATCTTAATCAATACATTTAATCGAATTAATTAATAATGCCGCATTGCTAGAAATTCAGATTTTATTTTGCATTCATTAAAATAGAAACAAATTTAAGTTAATATAAGTTATATGAATAATACAGGCCTAGTACTATCACTTCCTTAAAATACTGTATATTAAAATTGTTTTAAATCAACTTAAAATCCTATTTATTTATATTATAGTAGGATAATATTTTGTATTTAGGTTTATAATTTAAAAAAATGTTTATAGAAGTTATTTGTGAATTGCCGATAATGCTTAGAAGTACAGTACAAGAATAGGCAAGTATAAATCTAAAGTAACGCTTTGCTATTGATTTTTCTGTATTTTTATGGATAAGTAATAAAAAAAAATTAATCAATATAGAAAGTATTTTCGAAATAATATTGATAAATTCTATAAAATTTATATTTTATAGACTTCTCTTAGATAATAGACAAAAATTAAATGCCTTATGATTTTTCCAAAAATATTTTTAGCAATTATAAAATGATGAAATGCAGAAAACTGAAAAAAGGGGGCTCGACAGGAAATGTTGTTACCCCCTAAGGCTAGACAAAGTGTTGTTTCATGCTGTCAATAGAATCCAGACAGCAGATTATGCAGAATTCGACTTGTCATTTGTTATATAGGCGTAATATCAGTTTCAATTCTAAGATTTACAAACAAAATATAATACTTTAAATATTATATTATATCCCCTAAAGAGATTAATTTAATTACGAGTAGTTCGATTTTTGGCGCTTACATTTGTTAATTAAATAAAATTTAATATGACGTCTGAAATTTAACATAAAACAATAGAAGATTTTACGATTAGATTTCTATGTAGGCCTACAACAGCTACGTTTACTAAACAATGGCGACGATTCTCCCACATCAATTTTACTTAAGTCATACTTTTGCAAATCAATAATATATTTTCATGTAGATAATCCTTGAAAATTAGACTGACATAAATGGATCGAAACAGAAACTAAGGTATGAATCAGGGACTATCGTGATTATGGCAGAATATTTTGTAAGCTTAGTTATAAGCCATTAAATTATATCCTTAAAGGTTCTCACTATTGTCAAAGGGATTACATGAGTTGAAACGATGATGAGTTGGGGACATTGTCTCGATCTTTAAGATAACTTCGAAGATATTAGTTTCTTCCGAATCAAAATATTTACTATCTCATTATAATAAACTTTTATGAGTCATAATGTCCTATAGATGTGATATATTCAATTAACTTTTTGTTTCTTTTTTCAAACATCTATTAGGAAATATTAAATCTATTTATGAAGCGTTAAAGATATATTCTTAACTTGCAGCTATGGACTATTTTTATATTATAATAATACAAGAAGGTAATGTTAATGAATTTTTCACACTGATCATGCTACAACAGATTTATATTCCATCGATTTCAATAAGATTCTCAATAAAAACTCTGTTATAAACATAATTTTAATAAATTTTTAAGGGTATAATATTAATATCAATAAATTTAAGTCGTTTGTGTAATTAAAATATTAATTTCTTCACATATATAATGCAACCAAAGCCCGAATCCGTCACCAAACTGACGCTTAAAATCTCGGATTATTATGTGAATTACATTAAAACTAATTATAATTAAACAATATTTAATATAAATTCTTTTATTAAAAATTTTTAAACCTAAATAAGAAAAACATTTATAAATTTTAAAGCTGTTTTAAGTAAATTTCCTAATAATCTAATATATTTAAAAGCGTTTATAGACTTAGACTTTTTATATTTTAAATTAAATTTTATTTTAATAACATATTAAAAAAATTAAATTTATAACGATCTTATAATCTTACTAAGAATGATTCAAAGTTTCTTGAAAAATAATTAACATAAAGTAGTCAATCAGATATGACCTATAATACTTTATAAGAGATGATCTTTTCTTAAAGATCGCTCTTATAAAAAAACATTCAGGTGACAGTAAAGAAAGAAAAGCATTATTTCTTGAGTCTCTCTAGAACAATAAGATCGATGTAAAGATGTTGGTTCAGTTGGCTGCACACAGCAGACAAATGGAAGGATAACTGGCGACGGTATATTAGCCGCACTCGACCATTCATCACAGTGTAGCAATTATAGCTGAGATTGGTCAAGATAATGCTCACAACCGTTGTTTTGCCTTCTTCTTCGAGTTTTGGAAATTATAGGTCCTTTTTTTTGCTCAGATTCTTCTCTTTAGATGCAGAGAATGCGACATTAAAAATAGATATAAATATTATATCTAGAAAATAACTTTGCACCTTCGTAATTATAAAAATTAATAATTTTTTAATGGTGCATAACGAAGAGTTATAAAATTATTTAAATTAAAAAATTTTATAGAAGATATAGGCTTACAAAAGTGTAGAAAAATAACAATTTTCTTTTTATAATTAGAATATACCGGAATAAAGTAGCTTTTTCAAGAATTATTATTAACAAAGCATTATTTGATGATTTATGTCATTTGAATAACAAAAATTGTGAGAAATTCTGAGAAAAAACATGAAAGAATAAAGTTATCAATTGATCAGTAGTTTGGCCATGTTATGTATGATTTATTATACAAAACAATATAAACATACAAAAACTAAAAATGTAACCTAGTTAAAAATATTCAAAACAACTTGGTATAAGAATAAGAAAAATGTTTAAAAAGATATCACTGCACACTTGCAGCATGCAAACAGTAAACAAATTAAAATTATTATCATTATTATTATTATTAATTAAATACATGGTTACTCCTACTATTGTAAATAAATTACATAAGGATTTTTTTTATAATTCAGCTATTGTTTTGCAAATTGAACTGGTTTTATAATTAAAAAACAACAATAAATTTAAAAAATTTATTCTCTAGAAAATAATCGAATCTTGTTTAATAACATTTTAATTCTGTATGAAAATCTAGCATAAAAATCAATTTAATTTAAAGCGAAGACAAGTTTAATTAATAAAATATATTAATAGAACTCTATCGCCATAAAGTATAACTTATTTTAAAGCATACTGTGCTATTTTATAGATAAGTTTATATTTAATTTGTGTGTAGAGTAGTTTTTTTTCCGATAAAGATAATGTAAATATTTTACATCGTTGCTGCTACTGTATATAAATTACACTAAAATCCATTATATATTTTTTTACAAATTGGAGGCAGTTTTAAAGTATTTACATCGAATTATACCGGTTAAAAATGATTTTCAGTTTTTAACCTTCGATTAAACATAAATAGAAAATTATTTAAATTCATTTCCGAAAATAAAAGAATTCTACAGGAATTATAATTGTTATTTATTTTATAAATTTATTTCTTCATAATCGAGCTATTTTTTTTAAAAACTACTGGAGAATAAATATCAATACATTATCATCATCTTTTTACATAAGTTAAAATTTTTCATGATATGATTAATAATGTTTCATCATTCAAACTTTCATACTGTGTACAACTCGCATTCAGACTAAGTTTAAGATGTTTGTAATAGCAAAACAGGCGTTTGCGCTAAGAGACATAGAGATTAGTGAACTAAACACACACTCACGGAAAGAAAGATCGATAAGGTGGAGAACCGACTGGTGTGTTTTCCTGCAGAAAGATCGATTAGAAAGAGAAAAGAAGACGGACGCATCCCGGCTGTTAATTTTCGGAGTGCGATTTTCGAGGAATCCAAAAGAAAAAGGGAGAAAAAAGCTGCAGATGGAGAATGTAACAATGGTAGCACGCAGTGGCAGCTTGCGTCACAAAGAAATGATACAAAAGAGAGAATTTCCACCGAATATTTTCATCATTCAGTCTAGGAGGAATTAAAACGGTTTAGAATAGAGACCTTCTATTGTATTGAATTTGTGGTTGCATTCTTTGCGACAATTTCTGTTTATACTTCTCTAACTTTGTTTAAAGTTCGATGTCTGCATGAAATTCGATCGGATATACATTACCGGATCGTCCATTCGTCTTCTAGCAGTTTACTAACTTAATTATTTGAAACATTGAAAGAAACACGAATTTTTACGATAAATAAACTTTATAAAAATCTGTAAATTAGTTTATATATTTTTTAAAAAGCTTTTACAAAAATGAAAGCTAAAAAAAGTGTTATATTTGTGCTATAGAATTCGTATCTAAGATACAAAGAAGATTATTAATAATAGAAGATTACTTTCGACATTTACTATATCATGTAAGGTAATCCAATTAAGATAAAANTTCTCTAAATTAAACTTACAAACTAGTACTATTACTATTAAAAAAATTAAATTTATAACGATCTTATAATCTTACTAAGAATGATTCAAAGTTTCTTGAAAAATAATTAACATAAAGTAGTCAATCAGATATGACCTATAATACTTTATAAGAGATGATCTTTTCTTAAAGATCGCTCTTATAAAAAAACATTCAGGTGACAGTAAAGAAAGAAAAGCATTATTTCTTGAGTCTCTCTAGAACAATAAGATCGATGTAAAGATGTTGGTTCAGTTGGCTGCACACAGCAGACAAATGGAAGGATAACTGGCGACGGTATATTAGCCGCACTCGACCATTCATCACAGTGTAGCAATTATAGCTGAGATTGGTCAAGATAATGCTCACAACCGTTGTTTTGCCTTCTTCTTCGAGTTTTGGAAATTATAGGTCCTTTTTTTTGCTCAGATTCTTCTCTTTAGATGCAGAGAATGCGACATTAAAAATAGATATAAATATTACAAAATATTTTTACAAAATTTAGTATTGCTGGACTGCAAACTCTACTCACTGTGTGACACAACATATCAGTGAATCTAAAATGAGCTGATTCAGACAAATTTAATTGAAGTAGGTAACCTATATTCATCTATACTACAGAAGTTTTTTAAACATGATGATAAAATAATTGTTAGCTTAGTATGTTGATTTTGATAAAACAAGATTTATTTTATACAATTTACTTAATAAATTTGTATGTGAAAATTATGAAATTCAATACAGTGAAAACTGCTTAGCATCATTCAACCAATCTCATACAAAGTGATGCCAATGTGGAGGTGTGCCTTCTTGTTGCCAAATGAAGTTATTTGGTTCATCTTGCAGTTGGGAAAATAGCCATTCTTGGAGCATATCCAAATAAGCCACTCCTGTTACGGTAGCTTCAACGAAAAAAGAACGGTCCATAAACTTGTCGGCGTGAAACAACACAGAAGACATTAAGTTTTGGGGAGTCTCGTTCGCATTCTGACATTGTGCGTGTTCCCCTTACCAATAAGATGGAATGTGGATTCATCACTAAAAACNGGCAGTTTTAAAGTATTTACATCGAATTATACCGGTTAAAAATGATTTTCAGTTTTTAACCTTCGATTAAACATAAATAGAAAATTATTTAAATTCATTTCCGAAAATAAAAGAATTCTACAGGAATTATAATTGTTATTTATTTTATAAATTTATTTCTTCATATTCGAGCTATTTTTTTTAAAAACTACTGGAGAATAAATATCAATACATTATCATCATCTTTTTACATAAGTTAAAATTCTTCATGATATGATTAATAATGTTTCATCATTCAAACTTTCATACTGTGTACAACTCGCATTCAGACTAAGTTTAAGATGTTTGTAATAGCAAAACAGGCGTTTGCGCTAAGAGACATAGAGATTAGTGAACTAAACACACACTCACGGAAAGAAAGATCGATAAGGTGGAGAACCGACTGGTGTGTTTTCCTGCAGAAAGATCGATTAGAAAGAGAAAAGAAGACGGACGCATCCCGGCTGTTAATTTTCGGAGTGCGATTTTCGAGGAATCCAAAAGAAAAAGGGAGAAAAAAGCTGCAGATGGAGAATGTAACAATGGTAGCACGCAGTGGCAGCTTGCGTCACAAAGAAATGATACAAAAGAGAGAATTTCCACCGAATATTTTCATCATTCAGTCTAGGAGGAATTAAAACGGTTTAGAATAGAGACCTTCTATTGTATTGAATTTGTGGTTGCATTCTTTGCGACAATTTCTGTTTATACTTCTCTAACTTTGTTTAAAGTTCGATGTCTGCATGAAATTCGATCGGATATACATTACCGGATCGTCCATTCGTCTTCTAGCAGTTTACTAACTTAATTATTTGAAACATTGAAAGAAACACGAATTTTTACGATAAATAAACTTTATAAAAATCTGTAAATTAGTTTATATATTTTTTAAAAAGCTTTTACAAAAATGAAAGCTAAAAAAAGTGTTATATTTGTGCTATAGAATTCGTATCTAAGATACAAAGAAGATTATTAATAATAGAAGATTACTTTCGACATTTACTATATCATGTAAGGTAATCCAATTAAGATAAAAGGATTAATCTTTCGCTTCTTTTTAATCGATTTAAAGATTTTAAGAGGAAAAAAATACATTATAGATTCAGAATAATAATTGTTCTTTTGTTTGGAATTTATATAACATCATATAATGCATTTAACATATTTTTAGTTTCGGATACAAGGCGAGACGTTTAAGATATATCCTATTAAAAAATATGGATATAAAATGTATTTGTAATGTTTTTGTAAAACCGAAATCAAAAATTATAAATTTAGAGATTTGAGATTCCATAAAAAATCATATAACTATTTTTAGATTTCTAAATCAGCGAAAAAATTCCAAATGGTTGGTTGTAATACATTCTCGTTTACCAATTCGCGTTTTCGTATAAGTTTGGTAAAAACTTTGGCTGGAGAACATCTGTATATTTGAACGTCTCTTCTGCAAGTCTGATTTTTGCTTTTTTGAGTAACAGATTTCCAGATTCGGAATAAAAAATTATCATGTCTGTCGACATCTGGCATAAGATGTTTTTCATCCGGAATCCATTGTCAGTTTGTACGGTTTCAAGCAGTACAATTTCTAATTCTCTGACAAATGTGACAAATCATTATATTTATACAAATCTGTAGTATATACAAAATGAAGATTTGATTCGAAACAAAGTAAAATTTCGTAGTAAAACGAGAAATTTTGGAGCAAATTTCTCTTTTCCACAATCGATCATACATACTTTGGCAAGAGTAAGGGGAAAAAATGGGGAGACAGTCCCCTCTCTCAGCGAGTCTGCTAAAGTTTCGATCATTTTCTCAAACTTTCTAATTTACACGTTCTAACAAGTCGACTGCATTTGGATAGCTTGCCAGCTATAAACTCTTGGTGGGTAAGCGGCAAAAGAAAAAATACGCAGAGAGGGGAGTTCAGTTCGCATCGGTGCTTCTAAGCAGTAATTACCCCAATGTTTAACAGGCTTCTGCAGCATATTTCACTGGAAAATGTAATTGAAGTTCCACTATTTCTCTAAAGTAACGAAATTATACAGCATAAACAGTCACCAAATAAAGGAGGTACAATAGAGAATTAGATTTTTAATGTGAAGTCGGTTGAGTTGTAATGCATTTGATAAGGCGACTACCGGCTTATTTTAATATATTCCTATTTAAGGAAACATCTAATCATGATAAATGTATAGAATGTTCGTTGGTGGATATAAATATGCAATATTCTCTGGATGAAAGTTCGTACCCAGGGACGAAAAGGATGAACGAGAATGAAATTAGGAAGCAGATGGTTAATTAGCGAAGTCTTTCGTCTCAAATCGCTCGGGATCTTGAGAAAATAGTTCGAATAAGGAATAAATTAATTAGTTTGTTATCATTGCTTATGGCCTCTAGGCCAAATATACAAAGCCTTGTTTCCAGATATTAATAAAAAGTATTTTATTCAAAACGAAAATTGAAAATATTTTCTTCCTTTTTAAATCATAAATTGCGCACTTATTTCAACTTGAATTTTTTATTCTAGTTTATTTCAATTAATGTACGATAAATTAAAGTATTAAGAAGCAATTTTATGTATAGTTCGATATAAAAAAATAGTGATAAAAATCAAATTTATTCTTAGAAACACTGATTATAATCAACTTTATAAATATCGTATCAAGAGATCATAAATTGTGAAGATTTACTTAAGGATAAGGACGTTTTTTTAATGAATTTCATTAAATATAATGCACATCGACTTTATCAATTTATATTGTAATTAGATCCAAGTATATTTTTATTCATAAAAAAATATATTTTTAATTTTATTAAATATAAAATACATTATTTTTAAATAATAAACTTTATTTGCCGAAATAAATAAAATTACCTGTGAAATAATGCGAGAAGTTAATTAAATTTATTACTTAGGCCTATATGAAAAATTTTTAATAAGTTTTTATAAATGTTTACTACAAAAATATGCTATTAAAATTCTACAAAAATAATATATATTTTGTTTTCTTTTTAAAATAGCTAAAGGCTACAATAAATCATGTAATAGAGAAAATCATTTTCTGTAACTAAATAAATTAATAAATTCGTTCTTATTTAAATAAGCTGTGAAATAAACATAAAAAGTGAATAAAT
Source organism: Centruroides sculpturatus (assembly GCF_000671375.1). Classification (NCBI taxonomy): domain Eukaryota; kingdom Metazoa; phylum Arthropoda; class Arachnida; order Scorpiones; family Buthidae; genus Centruroides; species Centruroides sculpturatus. The sequence continues at coordinate 249,775 of NW_019384341.1, forward strand.
TATAAATACAAAACCAAAAATAATTTATTCAAAACACAAAAACAAACTACAACCTAATAAATATATTGAATAAAAACATAATAATGTATTTACAAGGCCTTTCAGATCTTGTATGGGGCTCGGGAGTAGAGCAGGCCTCTTTCTCCATTTATTTTTTTAAACAAATGAAGTAGATTGTGCAAAATGATTCTTTATTAATAAAAAGCAGTCTTAAATATTTTATTTTCTGTTAGTACAAAATTATTCGTTTATAGAGACAAAAACTGCTATTGACCCTTAGAAAAATCCCCAGTTTCCCTTTCGACGTCCCTGTGTATTTATAGTTAACGATGAATTATTAAACTCCCATCCAATAGATCCACATAACAAGACCACATATTCTTAAAGTGTATTATAAACTGTATTTTTAACTAACGTAAAAAATATAAGTAATGATATCAGAAATGGGCTCTACTTTTGTTAGTAAATTAACTAATAGGTATTGAAGTTTTACGATGACCTGCACTTAATAGAAGACTTATCCTTGAAGTACTGTACTGGACGTACAGTACATAAACTCATTTCTGTATAAATTCATCCAATTATGATTGTTACTTAAAGAAATTTCACGTAAACACAACAGAAAAATAAAATAATTTAATGAACTTAACTATCTTCTCTTATATTTATAACTTTATGGACAATAACGTATTTTATCTGTTCGCCTCAGCAATTGCAGTAATGGATTACAGCGATATCTCCAAAATGGCGAATCTATTGCTCAAGATGAAACATGAAAGCACCGATTAAGTCTATTCAACGGATGACGAAGATTTCTATTTGCTAGATGACCTTCGCTACTATATTTTATCATAGAACTGCTCCGTTGTGTACATGGTTCAGCCTCCTATCTTATTTCTAGATTTTAAATTTTCTACATTGAATATTTATCCCGAAATCTAGTTGATACTATATTGAGAATAGAATTTATAGAATATTTATTTTTCTTTGATTTAACTTTGTATTGAGAGAATAATTAAAAATGTAGGCTACTACTTAAAGAATAGCAAAGGTTAAACTATTATAATAAATTTTTTTATTATTTTTATGCGGAATTAAAGACAAGAATTGCTTTTTATTATAAATTCCACATCCTTCAAGCTGTTTCACTGATCTCCATTTTCTTGTTTGTCTTCAAGATGCCATTGTTTATTAATCATTTCTATTAAATTTTTTGCTTCTTTAATTCTATTTATGCTTAAATCTATATTCTTGTTTAATTTATAAACTGTTTTCATGTATATTTATTATAATTCTTACAGCTTAATTATAATATTATTTTTTTATTTCAAATTTCTATTACATTTCAGTTTGTATTAATTTTTAAAGCATTATTTAAATTAAATTTCATTATAATACCATAATTAAAACAAAAAATTCTTTATAAATTAGTAAATGAAATATAGTAATAGTATTTTAGATAAATTATTAAATGTAAATTAAATGGGCAATAATATAATTTATATAAGTTTATCTAGATTTATTATAGACGGAACATTTTTCTGTATAGTTTTTCTACTGACGAAGAAAACATTTCAGGTTTGTAAGCGGGGTCATCATTTCCTACTTTTCTGCTGCTTTTTCTATCCCCTGAAGGGGAGGATGAAAACTGTACGACGTTAAAGCAGACAGTGAGACGCTAGATCTAATGGATCTTGTCCGCCTGCTTCCTAGCCGTTTCGCAAAATTTCCACGAGCGAACAACTGAAAAGAAAAAAAAAGTTCTTTTGTCAAGAAAGAAGCCAAAGAAAAAAGTTCCGCACTCAACTTTTTTAGTATTTTTATTCTTTTCTGCCTGCAGTTCGGAAATGAAAGAAGTGAGTTCGATTGTCGTTGGCATCTCGCTCTTATGTTATTTGGGGATTGCATGGGCGCCATTTTCTTCTATCTACAAAGGGTGGAGTAATGTATTCAAAAGTTGTCCTCCCTTAGGTTCATGTTAGGAAAATGTGAATATATTTACTTATTTAGTATTCTTTGCATCGACGAAATGAATTTTAACTGTATACATTTGATCAAAAAAACTTTTATTTTGTCTTTTTTTTTTATTAATGCAGGTGAACAAAAACAAGAACTGCATTACCTTAGAAATGATCTCGTACCCTACAATTCTTCTCTGTTAACGTGTTTTGAAACAAACCACTATGTAATAAGACGGTTCACATATTACCAAGCATCTGCTTCTCCATACAAATGCTTTACATACACATCCTATATTATTTTCTAATTAAAATCCTTAAATAATCATCTATAATTATTAATGCGTATGATTTGTCTAGACCTATAATTAACTTTAACCTTTTAAAATATGTAAAACGATAAATGTATGTTTGTATGCGATAACACGAATCGTTTTTTTCACCGTTGCTTTTTTCCAGATAATACTAAAGAACTGGTCTGGAAAAGAAGCAGGATTTCGATATTTTTATGTAGTGCAAGTATTTCTTAAGGATCAACCGACCATTCTACTTCAATATAGCAAGAAAGAAATAAGTAGAAGTTGGCGTGATATTAGTCTGTTTGACCTGCAGAAGGAAGGAAACGATTGGGTGAGAGTCATGCCATCTGCTGAAGGTGGATTGGAGCAAACTGTATTGGACTAAGATACGCCGAATGGAATTTTTGTTATCCAGTCAGTTTTCTTGTTCACGTGACATCACGTGCTGCATGGGTGGTGTTTCTCTTTCAGAAATATTAAAGTTGCTATAAAAAAATTTCAAGTTATTTTCCCTTCTATTTTCTTATAAAATTCCGATTAAGATATGGAAATATGATTAAAAAACATAACCATTTATCGTTTTAAAATGGCGTGTAGATCTTGGTCCTATTTAAAATTTATACCGATATAAAAATTTAATAAAAGAAATTCCGTCTTAATAAATTACGACAAGATAAAGTTATTATTAATATAATAAAAAAACAACTCTAAATTATATAATTTGTTATTAAATATTACTATTTCCTCGTTATTTAGTAATGTAATAAGATACTTAATTTCTCGTTTTTACTTAAGTTTTATTAAATTTTTATGAAGTTTTACTCATACATTATTAATGTAGTAACGAAAATATATAAACTGCAATTATATAATTTTTTTCCATAAATTTATTTATTTTTTCTGATTATTTATTGCAATTCATCCGTGCCCCTTAATTAGAAATTTGATATAGACTCTGGAGTTTCTTTAATTGTTTTAAGCCCGAGGCTATTCTCTGTTAAATAACAAGACATTTAATTTGGAAATTGGCAACTCTCACTAATGCGTGAGGTTTTAAAAAGTTTTTAGAACAAAGGTACGGTTAGTTTGTAAAAACGTAGATTTCATTGGAAGTAAACAACATGAAATGGTCTAAATTTTGTCATGAACACAGTGGCTCCCCACCGTTGCTTGGAGGGTAATGGAATTTAAATGAAGGGAGACAGTCACGCCCAGGAGCCGTTCCAGAGGCATGAGAAGAAATCAGATGGTAGGCCAGATACGTTGTCCAATTGGAAAGGGTCTGCTCGTCCCTGTAATTTCAGTCGGCTCTGTCGGTCACCCTATCATCACGCTTTATCCCCCAGTTATGTCCCTATGCCCTAGGGTAAAAATCGTCTCAAGATGTGTCATTGTATATCGGGACAATGGACTCTTCCTTTTGTGGTTGGTCCACACTCCATACCAATCTGGGCGGTGGGTCGGGTCAGACCTTGAGATGTTTCAGTGAGGTGAGGTTGGGTTTTCTAAGTGGTGGTTAGTAGTGCAAATGATGGCTTTAGATTTTTAGTTCCCACAATCTATGCACACTGATTCGTTGAAAATTTCTAGTCATTGTTGATTTGGTATGCGTTTAGAATTCTGTATGAGATTCTTTCTGTCTCTCTTTCTGACTTGTTTTTTTTCCTTTCTAGATATGATAACAATATTTTTTTTTTCCTTCTAAACCTTATCTTTCTAATTAATGCTTACAGATTCTTTTAATTTTTTACAATCAAGAATATCTTTTAAAAATTTTAATCATTAAATCTAAATTCATAAATCATTCATTGAAATAAAAAAATAACGCAATTAATTAAAATGCATTTTAATTCAAATGTTTATTTTAACGTTTAAACAACGTCTAACAAGATATGTTATATTATTTTATATTGGTTTTTTATTTGTTTAAACACTCATCATATTTTTACATGAAGGAATTCCATCAAAAAATATTAAAGGTTGGTAAGGTTAGTTGAAGAATACTGTTATATTCCAACTCAAATTTTCAAACAAGCAAATCCTTTTCAAAAATAGGTCAAAATCTAAACTATTAATCCAAATCTGGAAGCAAAGTTTATGTTTTCTTCTAGTCAATTTTTAAAATGCTTTGGACAGATCTCATGATTCAATCTGAAGAAGATGACAAATCACATGATTTATGTTATTTTCCGGTCTCTTTATCGATTATATCGGAAATAGTTACGATCTATTCGAGTTTAAATCCTTGTTATTTGTGTTAGATTAATGATAAATGATATAAAAGTTAGATACGATTAGTATTTTATGTTAAAAAACACGCGAAAAACGAAAACAAAAATCAGAAAAATTAAATGATTTTGTACAAATGTTAAGAATGGGAAAAGAATAACAAGGCTTATGGTAATTCACTTTAAACACATTTTGTATCCTTTTAATTTCATTTACATTGTCCACGTTTCACTGCGCCATACGTAGAATTACATTTAGCTGTAATCATTCATCCAGCTACCAAATCGAATTTACTGCGGGTGACGTTCCATTATCCAGAGATTAGTCCTAGTCAGAACTCTCCCCTTGGCAGAGGTGCCGACAATGCACCGCGTGGTACGACTCCCACTCTCCAATCAAAACAAATCGTGTATTCCTCATTGTTGCTATGGTAACTGGGTGGGCCATAGTTCTACTCCTCACAAAGTGTGTGTATATATATATATATATATAAATATAGCTACGGTAAGTAGTCTTAGAAGATGTGGAAATAAGATTTGGTGGTTTGCTAGAATCTAAATGATTTGTGTCTTTATACAATTTCGATGGAAAATGCATTTTGCAAGATTGCTATTGATAACATTGGAATACTTTTTCTATAGACAGAAATGTATTTTTTAAAACTTATGTTAAATAAAATAAAACTTTATAAAAATTAATCTTTCTGTAAGCAAGTTTGAAGCTATTAGGATCCATTAAAACTCTTTTTCTCGACGTTTTAAAAACTTCTAATATGAATGAACTAAACGAATTTTCAAGATTATTTTGAATAAAAAAAAATAATATTTTAATATTATTATAATGTGGATATTTTGAAATTAAACTATAGTTTAGGAATGTAAAATTTCTACAACTAATAGGTTTAAGAATGCATAATTAATGCATTCTCTAAATCATTTTCGGGCATTACAACAATGTTATTCGAAGTCTGAAGAGAATTTCATAAAGTTTAGCAGCTTATTTTATTATCGATTTAATTTTTATATATATATAGGCTATATTTTTTTAAATGTTGACATTCTTGTATCTCGCTAATCCTAATGTATCACGCAGGTGAAGATAACTTATCTTACATCAGATTTATGAGATAGTGCATTAAAGAAGACAAGCTATTTTCAAAATATCGCCTGAAAAAATAATATAATTTTCTTAAATTCCGAAAATATAAAGATAAAACGAGTTATTTTCACTTACGATTATAGTGTTACATTGATAATTTTCATTATATTTGTTAGGAAGTCATCGTTACGAATTTCAATTACTAAAATGTGAATTCAAGTTAACAATATTATCATAACGTGAATAATGAATATATTAAAGCAAATACCATAACATAAGCATATTCCATTAGAAAAGCATATGAAAATATTCGTTTTAAAAACGGAAATGAGAGCATGGAAATAATGACACGTATGAACACTTTAGCTTTTCCTCATTTTGTCTATAATATATTAAAAGGACAACTCAATGATATACTGCGATGTTAGTGATGGAGATCTGTGGCACCACCCACTAGGGCGACTAGAAACTTTTGCAGACTAGTCGCTACAGAAGAACCGAAACTCGACAGGCTGGGCAGGTCAGGACCCTAGAATCGAGCAGGCACGCTCCTTTCTTCCCCCTTTACTCCACCCTCCAGAACCGTCATATGCTGCTGAATGGCCAGTACAATTTGTCATCCCCGGTACAATGGAGTTCGGGAATTGGGGGAAGGATGGGGAAAGGAAGACGGAAATTGGCAGAGCGACGGAATCTGGCTGAAGGAAATGGAACGATACATCAATAAGAGTAGGAAACAGGAGAAACGGGTCGACTTTTTTCCCTTTTCTATCTTTTTCTTTTCTTTATCTTTTCGTACTCTCCCTCCTAAGAAAAAAAATCGCGAAATCCGGAAAGTACCGAAAAATATTTCCGTTAATTCGAAGTTTTTTTTTTTATATCCCCCTCAAACGGGGAGAGAGAGAGAAAGAGAGCAGAAAAAAATTTTTTAGCAAAGAATAGAAAGACAACAACGTAGTATCGACGTCTTTAAAATTGGAATTTTTCGAAAGAAATTTTTTAACTATGGAATTTTTTAATTACTTTGAAATTATTCGTAAACTTTTCTAGTTCTATACTTAAGTTATTCAAACGCAAATTAATTTCGGAGATGCACTAATTTAATAAAAAGTTAGTGACGTAAACTAAGTTTTTAACGACAAAACATTTACATAACTTATAGGCTATATAAAACTTATTAAAATCTGTAATAAATTAAAAAAATAATCCGATGTAATAAAACTATTTTTTTTAATGTTTAAAATCGAAAAAACAACGAAGATAAACTAATATAAAATTAAGTTTTCGTTGATGAATTCTTGTTATAAATTTTATAATTTATAAAATATAGGAAATATAAATAAAATTTTCGCTACTAATAATTAAAAATTAATTAAATAGAAAATTTTTGTTTTGACGAGGTGGATTTGAACGAGAAGATAAGTAATTTTTGGTTAAAGTAACGAATTCAGAAGCAATGCCAAAATCTTAAAGATAAAAAAAAAATTCGAAGTGTTATAGTGACCAATTTTGAGTAAGATTAATGTTCAGAATAGAGCAGATGGTGTTGACTGCGAGTGTTTATTTGTAGCTTGGAAATACAGTATTTTTTAATTAAAATTACAACTGATTTTCTACGTAAATTTCCGAGATGATTTAAAAAAGTATAGAATAAAACACAACTCCAGCTCTAACATATTTACATAATTAAAATAAGTTTAATTAAAAATTATTTTTGTTAATATTTCTTTAATTTGTAAAGGCATTGCGCTATGCCATAAGCGCTTTTGGCAGAGGTGCCGACAATGCACCGCGTGGTACGACTCCCACTCTCCAATCAAAACAAATCGTGTATTCCTCATTGTTGCTATGGTAACTGGGTGGGCCATAGTTCTACTCCTCACAAAGTGTGTGTATATATATATATATAAATATAGCNTCCTACATAAACACAATCTGAATCAAACAATTTTTATTTATTTTTAATTCTGTAATAGATAAAAACAAATTACAGTCGTTTGTTTCTAGTAGGTTAATTTATAAGAATATTAAACAAAGAAATTTATTATTTTTGATGGAAATATTTAATTAAAATGTTAATAAAACTTTATTTTACTTTTTTCTGTTTAAATATAATTTGTAAATTTAATATTTCGTCTAATATCTTTAATTTTATATATAAATTTATAAAAAACGGGAATTTTTAAATATAAAAATCGACTTAATCGCATTCTAAACCGGGTTATTTACAACTAAACCATTTAAAATAAAATTGAATAATTATTTTAATTATTATGAAAAACATTTTCTCATGAAAATTAAATTTTATAAATTATAAATAAAAGAATCTGTAACGCAAAAAAATTAAACTTATCTCATTATTAAAATTATTAAAGAGCCAGATTGTACTTAATCATTTTCTTGTTTGCAAGTTTACATTCAGAAAACAGAGAATTGCCGATATAAAAATTTAAAAAAATAGTAGGGAAAATGAATGAAATTAACTATATTCTACCTCTCTCTGGAGATGTTGAAAAAATTTTTTAAATATAATTAAAAAAGTTGCGGAATTTGATGAAAATGTTGTAGACCGTTTTAAAAAGTCTTTAGTCTTCTTGTAATTTGAAGAAATGGAAATTACGATAGTGTAAATTATTAAATAGAGTAATGAGAAACTGGAGAAGGAAATAGCAAAGATAAATGTAATTTACTTTCAAAAAAGGGTAACATAGCTTAGATGAGCTATTTGAAAGGAATGTAGGAAACATATGTTACAGTAAATAATTCGAATAACAAAGTGAAGATAACACCTAGAACAGAACTTAAATACTTCTGTAACTTATAAAAATGTTATGAATATCGAATCGGGGGAATTTACAATTATGTAATGAATGTTACAGCACTTAAAATATAATTAAATTACCGAAAATATACTAATTAATTCAAATTTAACATTTTCTAAACTAGGTAATATTAATAACAGAATGATTTTCATTCCCAATAGTTTAGAAGTTTCTCATTCGAAAACGTGGCTATAATAATTATATAAATTTCTTCGTTATGATAATAATTAATTAAATACATTTCTGGACGTTTTATAGCAAATCTAAATACCAATCTTCAATAAAATATTTTTTACATGAATTCATTTTACAGATTATGTCTTATATCTTAAAACATTCGAAAATGTATTATTATTTGGCCTAATTATTCTTCTAAAACAATAGTTTATATGGAAATTTCCTAAGAAGAGACTATTTCATTAGTTATACTATAATTAAGCCTAAGTAAAATCAATTTTTATTAAACTGATTTTTAAAAAATAATATTTTTTTATAGTATAAGACAAGAATTTACAAATTAATAATGTTATAATAAAGGTATGGGTTATTTAAATTAACATATATATAAATAAATTAATTATTAAGACAAAATCTGATAAATAAACCACAAATCTCTATATTGTTATTTACTTATTTATTTCTCTTTTATAAAAACATTATTTTTGTCTAGATTATTATTTTCATAATCTTTTAAAATGATCTGAGTTTTTATCTTTAATTAGTTTTACTTAATTACTGTTATTTTTTACATTAATTCTCATCACACTGTGAGCCTAATTAGCAGATAATTATTGCTATTAAATTCTGCGATAGGCCTATTGCATCTTTATGCAAGGCTAGTCTTTTTGCTGTTAGTTCCTAAAATGAATACGTGAAATTTTTACTTGTTAATCTCTTAAAAAATTATTTTAAAAACATCGAAATTTATCTGTTGTAGAATATAAAGCATTCGAAACATAAATTGAAATATTTAACGTCATGAAAAAAAATATAAATTTTAATTTTAAAGACACATTTCCTAAATTAAAGGATAAAGATTTATTGAATTAGTAGTTAAAGTTTAAAAAAATAAAAAAAAATGAAACAAGAAGTTTCTTTGGATAAAACCTTACATCTTTATTGTAAAGTTCCAATAATTAAACTTCAATTAAGAGATAAAAACATAACCTAAACATTAGATGTATTCAAACAGCATGTTCTGAGGAAGATTAATGTTGAACAAAAAATATATTTGTTGGTTAATGAATACTGTTAAAAGAACGGCGATTTTTCTGTAGAACCTTCAGTAGGTTATTTAAGTGTAAACTAATCAAAATAAGCTGTAAATGTAATGAAATAATTATACAGACCTCCATATTAAACAAGAAGTCATCCTAATTGGATTCTTTAGTCCGATCCCAACAAATTACATGGGTTACATTGGGAGAAAAAAAGATATTCTTTCACTCGATTTAAAACTTTAGTTTACCTTTTCGCAAAAAAAACTAATTTTCTTTTTTTGAGTTCACAGATGCACTCCAGCCGCGAAAAATTAATCAAATAAGAAAATACAATCAGGAATCCGATCTTTAAAGTAGATAAGATTTAAAAAAGAGCAACTTGACGCAGTTTCAATCCTTAACGAACTCTCAACAGAGACTACAGTCATAGAATTGCAAACGAAATTCAGAATAGGATGAAGAGAAGAGAAGAGAATTGGGAGAGAGAGAGACCAGCATGGCCTGGGTGGGCGTGGATCCTGAAGAAGCGCGAGTAAGGCAAACCTCATCAATCACTAGATAGGAGGGTTTCCACAGACGAATTCTTTACTTTTTTCATTCAACCACTCCACTAGTACTTCAACGAACTTCAGGAGAAGGAGTTAGTCGGGGAGAGATTGCTTCCCCTTTCACACACGGACATCTTATTTCGGTTTGCGGGATCTAATTTACCGGGCACACGAGACTGCTACTACTTCGTTCGATTATTTGGTGCAGCTTCATAGAAAAAAAAAGTAAAGTAAAAAAGTAAAAATTTGACGCCCAATTAATGGAAATCGGCTCTGACTACCTCCCCTTATTTTCCTCGTATGCGGGTTTCCCACCAAATAAATTACTTGGTTCTTGTGACGTCCCCCTTCATTCCGTTCAAAGATTGTGTGTTCTTTTCTATTCGTATTCTGCATCACGCAGTTATCTGCGTTAATTAGGTCTAGAGATGGGCACGTCAGTGTCTCCTGATTGGCTGCCTTTGTCTCACGACTCGACTGTCTTCCTCTCACGCATCTCAACCTAGAAATTCGAGCAAAGTAATCACAAAAGATGATTGCATAACTTAGTTTTTACGATTAATTTTGTTTGTTGATAACTCAAAGATTACAATGAATATTATTATCAGAAAATTAAAACAAAATATCAATTTTTATTGATTTATATGTATCATTTTTTTCTTGTTGTATTTGATGGTGCTTTGTTTAATTATCGTCAAAATGAATATATTTTTCCCTCAGTATCATCACTGTAAATTAGCAATGTTATAAACAATGGAATTTTTTACGGAGCAAATTATTGAATAATTTATTTGTCTCCAAACATTCAAATAATTATTGGATTATTGGCGTGTAGAATCAATAGTATGCAGTACTAATTTTATTTGAGAAAGTTAAAGAGAACTGAGAATAATTAATTTTGATCATTTTTTTTATCTCGGTGCGGTTTATGACACGAGAGTGAACTCGTGTCATAATTAGAGAGGTCGTATGATTAACATTTTATAAAAAGTGGTTTGTATCAATATTTAAGAAAAATTAAATTAAATCTTATGTCGTAAGTTAACGGAATGCAACCTATTATTCGCGTTTCGTGTATAAGTTCGATAAGACAAATATTAATTCTTCGTGCAATACCTTTAATAAAATAAATTAAAATCATTATTTAAATCTTGTCCTTTCAAAGGTAAGTTAATTTAGTAGTTAATATTTATTCTCTAATTTTATAAATTTCGTGTTCTATTGAATTTATGAATTTTTCGGTGGAGAAAGTATTAATTTAATCTAACTTTAAGAGTGAAGTTTCGAAATTTTATGAATGCAAAGTAAAATTAACAATCTATTTTTTATAGGCTACTTTAATGAAAATTATTATTAGATAAATTAGCTGTATTTTCTCATTTTTGCTTCCTAATATAACGCAGTGATCTATTATTTTTGTGGACGGAGAAGAATTAGATTCTATACTCTTCTATCTTTTCTAGAACCCAATAGAGATTTGATGAGATGACCATACACGAAAGATTTGATGAATGATCTTTGAAAGATGAGCTGTCTAATACTGCTTAACAAAAAGTTAAAATTATAAATTATCTATTGATGGACAAAAGTTTAATGAGGTCTACCAAAGTTTCTACTCGTGTAACACGATTTTTTTCAAATTTAAAAAGTGAAAAATTGACATTAGGATGGGCCATCGTCTCTCACTACTCTGCAAATTGTCCATAATCACTTATCCGAGTTGCCTTAAAAAAGATATTTTTGACTTTACTTCATCTCTCAACGCAATCTGTTCTTGAATCTACTCTGATCTAGTTAAATAAATTCATATTATGATCTAGATAGATCATAGGAAAAGACTAATAAATTACATGTCTGTATCAAAAATGTCGTTGTGCTTAAAATCATTTTTAAACAGTAAGCTATTAAAAATAAAATTTAAATATTTATTTTTGAAAGAATCTTAATAAATACCTTCTGAAAAGAGTTCTACTTTTAAAAATATCTTGAAATTATGTTAAATATATTGAAATTTTTCTAGATTTTATATTTGTGAAGAAGCTATCATCTTATGTGCTATCATCATACATTATTTCAGATAAATTCTACATGTTTATTCACAAAAATAATAATTTTACTTTCATAAATAATTCTCAAAATTAGGATTAAGAATAAATTGCTAAATTATACATAACTTATTGTTATTTCCTTGAATAATTGTTTAACCTATTTTTCGAATTCTAAAACCATTTTAAGCTTGATTTTTTCTCCTTTTTTTGCATTTCAAGGCAACAGGAGAATAGTTAATAGATCCGAGCTTAAATTGTTTTATGGAGAATTCTCTCGTTAAAAATTAAGAATATATTTATTATTCTCTCTAGTAACCGTAAAATTTTAATGAAAATGAATTCAACACAGAGAAATCCTTTAGAAAATAGTTAAGGAGGTAACACTAAAGTAATTATATTCTATGACGATATTCTTTAAACATTATTATTAAATTCAAGCTTCGTCATCTGTTCTTATATAGTAAAAATACAAGAATTTTTAAAGAAATTTTGTTATTCTAACGAATTTATAAACTTCACGCCGTCCAGAATACAAGACAAAACGCTAAAATGAAATTTAGAAATACTTTTAAAAAAAATAAACAAGTTTATTATAAATAAATATAAGTTCTGCGCTTAAAATTGACTCGAAATGTTGTCTAAAAGTCATGCTACAAAATAAAAACCTAAAATTTATTAAATGAAGCTCTACTATATAAAATTTAATTATGAAATTTAAAATGTGACTTATAATTCTAATTTTATCTAACAAATAGAAGAAAACTTCGTTAAAATTAATTATTAATAAATGTGATTACTAACCATTTTGCTATTTTTCAGTTAAAATCGCAACGAAAACTTTTGTTTTTTTAAGCAGAAAAAATTACAGATAAAAAAGGAAAAAAAAAGGAAAAGGTAAAATGCAAAGTAAATATTCTAAGTAATCTAGAAGGTAAAGTTTCCATGAAATTATGTTGGAGAAGATTAATTTATTTTTTCTAGAAAAGCCAGTAATAGATTTTGCAGTATATTCGAAAATAATTTAAGTTACATTTTCTGCCAATCATACAATGAATAGTTCGCATTACAGATTTACTTATCGAAGCATACGGAGCGAATGACATGTCCAGAACGACCGCATCGTACAGATCATCGATCTAAAGACGGGCGGAGGGAAGGCAAAGGGTTAGAGTTCATCGCAAGCAACGAGAAATTCAATTTCCTCGCCGACAGACGGAGCTGGCAGAGATCGATAAATAACAGCCGCTAGGTGGACTCAGACAAACCGGAAGTGTAATTTGGGAGAAAATGGAAGCGGATCTTTATGCTGCAGGCGCCAACCTCGTGCACTTTATAGACCCTACAACGAAGTCCACGCATTAAAACGTACAGTACCTTTGCTCGAATTTGATGAGGTTAACGTAATCCACGTTTTCTTACAAATAGCATTTTCCGATAGCTCAATAGTTGCAACATCCTTTTCATAGTCAAATTTTAGTTTTTTTTTCTTTTTATTACTTTCGTGATAAGTTTGAAAGACTTTCAAACTATTAAAAAAATAGAAGTAGTAGGATTTATGTAACGATAACTCCCGAAATCTTCAATACTGAATAAATTTTATATGTTATTTTTATTTAAAAAATGGCTGTTTTTATAGAAAAAGCAATAACATTAATTTAAAAAATTATACCAATATTAACTTGTGTTAAATATTCATAAAATTCTTCCCTCTAAATTTCTTAATTTGAAATATTTTAAATGATTATTCTGCGAATTTTTACGATTCTGATATAACAAACATGAACGTGAAAATATATTTTTAATTCTTTAACAATTAATAATTTATTGAGAGTTATGAATAGCAGACCGTAATACTCAGATATGATCGATCGTAGACTGGGTTTGTCCTCTGTCGCAGAGAATTGGATCTATGATATAGCCTATCCTGTTAGAACGTAATCTGATAGTAACAATCCCAACATCAGAGGATGATCCTTTTCATTTCTGAACGTTGATTGGTTGATGCCTTAAGGACAAAAAAAAGAAGATTGGACGGAATCAATATCGAAAGCATTTTTATTTATCCGTTCGATTGTGTCAGTTTGATTCCATATTAGATAATTATACAACTATTCTATTATAATATTAATACGTTTATGTATTTCTTTTTGTTATAACAAATATATGCAGTATAAGAAAGTCTGTTATATAACGAAATATAAAACTTTTCATCGTTTACATTAAAATATTTTAGCAATTTAAGCGTAATATATTAATACAAAGTGAAATATATATGTGTGCAAATTTCTGCTTCATAACTTTTAAAGTTTAAAGACTAAATACAAACGAACCAATAAGAGAACACGTTTAAACTACGTCCTATTGGTCAGAGATTAACCAATCTGGATTAAGGTAAGGATGTTACGCTTGTATTCGTTTCCGCAAAATTCAAATATTACTTCACAATAATTAGTACTTCATTTAATTGATTAACCATAATGAATAGTGAAAATGTATTTTAGAGTCCCCGAAAATCAATCCTAATAAAAGAAAAAAAAAATTTGTAAAGGAGCAAAATTAAGTTAAATGAATTAGAATAAATGTATGTTGTGCTATTGTATTCATTATACTTAGGAAGTTTAAAATCACTAAAGGAAGTTTGTCACTTTAAAAAATTCAAAAAATGACCTATATTAATTTAGTTAAACAGTTCTAGTTCGCTTTCAGAAGTTTGAGAAACTTTAATCTCCTGTCGGGAATATACTGTCACCAGGTGGTCAGGAGAGACTCGCTAATCTGCAGCTCTTATTAAAGCGACGTCACTCGCTACAGCTCCGGGGAAGGTGAAGTAGGGAGGAAAGGCAGTCAACGCTACGTAAACAAACCACTGTACTCCACAACGGTTCGTCTCGGCCTCAACACTACCTCCTTCATCTGGCGTGTGATTTATGGACAGTGGAACAAACCCGATATAAAAGCCATTAGGAGGATTTGGTTCTGTCCTGGTGGCTTTCTAAACTTCCGACCGTTTAATGGGATTGTTTGTTAAGGAGTGTCGTACATACCGAGATTGGATTCCGTCTGGTTAGATAGAACGGAAATTTCGTCGACAGATTCGTTTATCGTTTGCTGTTTATTGATAACTTTATTTTATATTAAACTAAAAGATTCTTTGAAGTTAGGATCAAAGGACAAATTCTTTGGTACGAGTAGGATAAAGAATCTATATAGATACCATTTTAACTGAAAATAACTCTATTTGTTTAACTTTCGGTGAAATTTTTCATAAGTTATTAGACTCTACATTTAACTATAAAGCGCCAATAAATATTATAACTACCAAAAATTACCTCAAATTCCATACAAAAAGAAATCTTATAACTTAAAACAATAGATAAACTTATGCTTGTGACTTTTATTGAAACAATTCAACCAATAACACTAAAATTTAGAAAAATCTCAAAAAATGGGTTATGGTTAGTTTGGTAAAATGACAAATTTCAGTAAATTCGTTTAAAAATCGATTAATAAGCTATATTTTAAGTTATTTAGAGAATGTTGTCTTTATTTAGAGAAATTTAAAGATACACACACATCGCCAACATTCTCAGAAGCTGCTAAAAACTTCTATGATTATTTCAATAATAAGCACAGCATTTAAGTTTATTGCCCACATTTATAATATTCATATCTTATTTAAAGGAAAAAATAAATATTTTAACTATTGAAGAATGTATTATTAATAGCATTTGTCCATTACTTCAACGTTTAGTCTATTCATAAAGATATGGCGAAGCTATCATGCTAACATATTAAATAAAAAATAAAATCGGAATTAATCATTTGTATGAAAGACAGTGCGAATTTTAAACAGCCTAAATATAGGCTATATGTAAATAAGTATCATGAAAATTATCGTTAATTATTAGATAATCTCATACCGGCGTATGTAGGGCAACTTATATAATTTATAGTAGATTAGGGTATTTGGTTTGCTCTTCAAACTCTGCTTTAACGAAATAATCATATAACATAAATATTAATTTATTTTTTAAATAATCATAACTGTTTATAAATTTATATGCATGCATAACATATGTTTTTGATTATAAACTAAAAGTTTTGTAAAAATTGAAATTAATATAATAGAATCCTAGAAATGTTCGAGGGAACCATATTTATCGACTTTCCCACATTCTATTTCGAATAAGCTGCAAAGTTAGCATTACATTTAATATAGATAAAATTAATTCGCAAGATAAAACAGCAGTTAAGCGCTTTCAAATCAGTTCAACGATTCCATAAGCCAGTTTCAGTGAGCACGAATCCAAGGAACAAAGTTATAAATTAATTTGATTACATAGTTACATAACCGACCAAATTCATTCTATTAAATTTAGAACTTCTCTCATTAGTTACACATCTTTCTTCTTTAAGATTTGTTTGCAAGAATTAAAGACAAGCTACCTTTGAAGTTCCGACATATAAATTATTATATACATTATTATCAAACTAATTCAAGCGTGAAGACTTCAATAACCTATAATTCTATCGTGAATGCATCATAAAGTTTAATTTACTTTCATTAGAACTTTGAATAGTCTTAAATCTTACAAAGATCACGACGTAGAGAAAATAAGGAATAGATCTACAATAGATCTTATCGGGATAGTATTTTAAGATTTAAAATTAGTAATGAAAAACTTAGAAGTTAGAAAATATGACGTAATATCTTTATTAAGCAAAATATATTAGTGAGTAACTTTTCGCCCATGTTAGAGTTGGAGCTCATTGGGGAAAGCAGGGATAGGTAGGTATGTTTGAAGGGCGTTACAGACGTATCCAGTGAGGGGATCGAGTTAGACCCCACATCCTGTCACTGCAATTTCTAGGAATGGTGCAGCTGGCATCAAGTGTCGAGGTGTGTCATTATTGTATTACAGCAGACACGGCGACAGCTTCATTGTGTTCGTCGTAATTATAGGGCTTGGCGTTTGCAGACCGACGACGATGGTTTGGCCCGAAGGATTTATTCCAAATGTAACACGTGTGTTCTTGTCTTGATAAATAAATCTTTTTGTTTCCTTTGTTATACTTTAAAATCTTTATTGGAATGCGGATGAAGCTAGTCACCTGAAAATATAAATAAAATTATGTGTAACATATACGTCTCTATAGGCCTATCATACACACATAAAAATCAAGATTATCACGAGATAAATAAATTTCGAGGCTTGAAAATATATTAATAATTACAACTTTTTTTTTTGCATAAATTTTGCAAATTATTTTATTTGGTCAAAACATTATTATAAAACTAATAGTAAATAATACGCAAATATAATCATTTTGAATGTAAAGTTCTAAACGTTCCTTGACAATTCAGACTAATTTATATAATAAATTTAGTTTTTATTTATTTTTTAATACGTTATCTTAAAAAACATTAAAAGAATATAAATGAAAAATTTAACTGCTTCTATCGATAAAATTTGAAAGATTAATAGGCCTATAGAGTTAATTGAAAAATATGACTCGTCTTTATTTGGGTCTAGACGTTTACTATGATGCCTTTTTTCCTCTTTGCTGGTGATTTAACGCT
This sequence comes from Centruroides sculpturatus, assembly GCF_000671375.1. Classification (NCBI taxonomy): domain Eukaryota; kingdom Metazoa; phylum Arthropoda; class Arachnida; order Scorpiones; family Buthidae; genus Centruroides; species Centruroides sculpturatus. Next base: position 267,578 of record NW_019384341.1, read on the forward strand.
TTATAACTGTGTAGTAAGAAACTCTACAATAACAAATGATTCTTTGATTTATTTAGCTGTTGTGTCATTGAAAAATTTTATGTCTGAAAATACCATATTACGATGATATAAATAGTCACAAATTGCTGTGGGACCGACTAGAAGTGTCTCAAACCACAACACCGCAGTCACGTACCATTACACATCTATATAACCCATAACTCCATTCTCAGAGGACAGTAAATGCTTTTTTATTCTTTATTGTGCTTAGCTCAGGTTGGAGATAACGTCTGTAATGACATCTCACGGGTAAGTAACAAACCTAATTGAAATGACTTCATTCAAATCGATTAATACATTAAAAAGGTGAAGAGATAAAAGTTACTACTATCATTTGAAATTCAAATTTATTATTCTTGCACACTAAAGTATTTAGATTATTTTTAAGTTTTGATTCTGTGTATTAAATATATTGAAATCATTTTTAATATAGGCCTACTTAAAATACTTTAGAGCTTATCTAAGATAATTTTGAATGGTCCGTATTTACTGTCATACTCAGCTACTTATACAATTTTGGTCAATGAGGTTTTCAACCGCAAAAACTATGACCATCGTCGACTTATAAACTTAATTTAGGTGCATTTTTATGGGACAACTATTAGCTTCTCTCAACAATGACCAATCACGATAAATTTAAACGAAGATCGTTTGTAATCATCGTAGAAAACAACCTGTAATTGGATGCGCCATAAGAAACAAGTATTAAATGATTGAAACGTGGTCGAAAATTGACCATACACCTACGAACGTGCCTTTTGTGACCGTCTTTCGAACAATCACGTTGGAGAGAATGAAAAGATTTATAATTTTGGAGGTGGTCTTCAAATGCGGATGAGAAATTGCGAGATCTAATAAGAAAGTATCGAGGACGTCATTGTTCTCCTTAACTCTCTAATTAAGTCTGTGAGAGTTCCGCACTGATGGGTCAACCTCTTCCCCCTCCATGTCGGTAACCTGATGGTCGACTCTGAGCGATAAGAGTCCTGAGGGACGGAGCGATAATAGGGAGATAGGCAGATAGTAAGAGATCTTGTCAACCTGTTTTTTCTTTTCTTAGTAAAAAGTTCGTTGAAACTCATTAAAGTTTCGTCCAGATATTCAACCATGCAATAGATTTAAGATTCTGGTAAAGAAACACAAATGATTCTTAATGGTAACTGAGTTTCTTGTTTAAAACAATAGAGTTAGCGTAATTAGCATAGAAAATTGTAGGTTAATAAGTTGTGTTCATTCAGGAAATTCTTTAAAGCATAAGAAATTTTAACTCATCGATAGCAAATAATTAAAATGTATAAAATATAAATCAAACAATTATAAACAACGTATGATTCAAACGTGAAAAATATTCATTTCCTATTTATGAATCTCACAGCTTTTTCTATACTATCAAAAAGCATTTATTTAAATGAAATATTTAGCTAACACAGAAAAAATATAAACTTGTAGTAAATTTAGTAATTATATTAACAGCCATTTGATACACAAAAATATTCCAATAATTTTAAAATGTGAATAATTATTTTCTAAATTAAATTCTACAAAAGATGCCGACAAAATGTTAGCAAAATTTTAATTTATATTAAAGCAAGCTTTAACTTTATGAAACAGTTTTACATATTTCTTAAACTATGTTATTTCTACCTTAATTATTTTCATATAAATTTTTGTACCAATTTTTAATTTAATATGAAAGTCTATCAATTCATTCTCTGAATGTATTATAGTAATTCATAAATCATGTCTTACGTAAACACATTTATTTTATAAAATGTAAGCAAATGAAAAAAGCATTTACATTAATTTTAAGTACTGTATAGTACAGTTTATAAAATAATTTTAATATTTTCTTCCATATGTAATTATCAAATACAGATTATAATTTTTCTTTAAGATAAAATTATTAATTAAAAACAAATGAATTTTAGGTCACTTAATATCTGACAAAAATCATTAAAAAATAATTTGAAAAAAAGTCAACTGAAAACATTAAAAATGCATAAAGTTACTAAGCAAATTATAATTCTTAAAATTTAGTTTAAGAATTAGATTTATAAATGATAAATAGAAGTTCACAGATCCTTATAAGAAATTCTCGACCGTTGACACAGAAGATAAATAACAAGCGAAAGATGTGTGTTTAGAAATACTGAATGAAATTTTGTAAATCTAAACAACTATTACGAATGTTGATTCGTTTTATTTCATAACTTAAGACTTTCATACAATAATACAAATGAAATTTTCATTAGGGAAGAAATTTATGAGTTATGAGCTTTCATCCCGGACTCACATTTAAAAAATTACATTTTCTTTTTATAAGATATATTTTATTAACTGAAATTCTTATTTAGTTAACTTCAAATAAATTTATAATTTAAAAAATATAAAATTATATATTATTAATAGAAAACTTTATATTTTAATTACATTAAGCTAAATAACAGTAAAGTAAACAATTTTTATAGACTTATAATTTAACGTATTAAAAATAAAATTTTATCAAATTTAATTTATAAATAATAAGAAAATAAAATAGGAATAAAAAAGAATGGATTAAATACGTTGGCCTATAGTACAACACGTAACAGACAAAGTGCAATGGAAGCTTCGTGTAATACAATACAACAGACTGTCTTATTGAATAATGCGCGATTTCTTTCTATTTTATGAACTCGTCTGCTTAAATGCTTTTACTAATTTATCTTGTAAATTATTACGATTCCTTAAAATTTATAATTGCAAAATAAATTTATTAGACTAACGCAAACATTGCCTGTAAACTTATTTTTTGAATCTATTTTATAATATTTAAAAGAGATGATTAGATTTATCCCTTTTATAAGAACAAATCATCCTTTCTATAAACAATAAAATTATCCTACTACAAAGTTTTGACTTCATTTCGCATTGAGTTCTAAGTTTAATATAATTTAAAACTCATTAATGGCTCATTTAATGAACTTGACGAGTTATGATTTTTGTTTTTCCAAAAAGAAATAAATTTAATCAAAAATTCTTTACTTTAATGCAATTCTTCGGTAAAGATAATTATTCTAAAAGTGCCACTAAAATATTTCAACAGATGAATAAGACTTTTATTAGTTTTAAATCATATAAAATTTTTCATCAACATGCTAAATAGAACTACATATAACCTATTGAATTATTTTAATTTTATAGACTAAAAAAAATATATTAATATTTTTGACAATTTTAGATAAGTCGACGACAATAACATTAATTATTTATTTAGTTAATAAATATTTACTTAAAACCTCCAAATAATTTAGGCCTATAACATATATATGTACTGTATATATTTCTTAGCTATATTAAAAATAAAGAAAATATTTACATATCACAATGTTATTAGCAGATCCAACAATACAGGTTTTATAAATATAAATTAATGAGAAAATTAACAAAAAAAAATCTTTGTTACATTATTAATGTGTAATAAATAATGACTGATTATTAATCAATAAGTAACTCTGGATTGAAAATTTGTCATTGGTTTTATAAAATTGTTACTAGTTTTATGACGGTATTTCGTGACCGTCTAACAAAACAAAAACTACAAGTATTAAAATCAATTTTAATTTAAGATCTCGAGATAAATATAAAACTTAAATTCTTTTCACAAACAAATGTATGATTCTATTGTTAAAAAATCGATAAATGATATGGTGAATCCTAAGTTAAACAGTAAAATGGACGAACATACATTCTAAATTTCGATTGTGATATTTCATGTTCAAAAGTTTTATTCCTATCGAATGAGATATAAGTATAGATTTGCATGTAATATAAAATCTATAAATCTATCATTTTTATCGTTTACTATATTTATATTTTGAAATGTATGTCTATCATAATAAAACTGTGCTGTCTGTAGTCATAATCAATATCTGTATTCCACTATAGTGTCATCAGCAAACATTTTTCTATTCTGTAGCCCTTAGGATATTATACTTTTTTTTTTTATAACTTAAAGTCATTTATTTTAATAAGACAGAATATAAAATATTGCACAGTTAAGAAAAATTTACAACTATTAACGTAAAACATTTATTAGTTTCACAGTTATTATAATCAAATAATTGTCTCTCATTAAGAGAACTTCACTGCTAATTGATCATTTGAAACTTGCCTGTCTTCATAGTCATAAAATCATGTTACGAGTATTTGTATTTTCGTTTAAAAATAAACGATTGGTCTAGCATTTGAATATTAAAGAGTTTAGTTACTTTACCATAATTATAAGGCATTTACTTAATTTTTTTCTTCCAGATGGCGCTAGTTGTAATAGTATAATATAAATCAAATTAACACTTTTTAACTCCTTTTTTCATTTAACGTTCATTTTATTATTAAAATTTTTCTAAAAGAAAATAAAACTGTTCGTTGTGTGTTTTCTATTGTAGATAAGAAGAAACGGATTTCGCGTTTGGATATGAACTATCAACCTAAATTTTAATTATTTATTAGTAAAATTTTAACTTTGAAGTTCAAAGAATATGAGAAAAATCGTTATTTGTGTAATTTTCAATAACAAATTGTTAATTCTTTACTTATAACTATAGTTTCAAATGTGACCTTTTATAAGTTTTAAAAATTTGTATAGATGAAAACTTTTAACAAAAGCATTTTTTTTTTAAGTAGAAAAATCTGGCATTATTACAAAAGCGAAAAGTTTATGATATAAAAAAAATACAAAAATGAATACTTTTTTATTTTTTAAAGAAAAATTTCAAAAACTAAATAAAAACAAAGCCTGAAACATTGAAAAATTGCAATAATGAAACGACCAGAAAAATTTTTAAATGTGACGTCTTTAAACTACAAAATCTATAAAATTTTTAAAATATCAATATATAGATTTGACATTGTTCTTAAAAAGTAACAATATTTAACCTATTATTATAACCTATATAAATATTAAAATATTTTTGTTATATTTGTAGCTTATAAAACCTTAAAATAATTAAATAATAACAAATATTTCCAAACAACTTGAGATAAACATTAGACTTTTTAGCATTTAAAAGATTATCTGACACAGATTTAGGATTACTTTATCTTCTTAAATAAATGAAAATCGTAATTTGTACGTAATAATTTAGCAACTATTCATATTAACTTTAATACAGACTATATATAGAGAGAGTGTAGAGTGTATACAAAGTAAAATAAAACATAAAATAGCAGTAAAAGAAGGTCGAATAAAAACCTAAAAATTATACACGAAATTAAATAAATTTTTATTTTTAAAATACAAGGTTTATTTTTTCTCAGAATTCAGTAAAAATGCTGACTTTATACAAATAATCATTATAATTACGTTACACTGCTGAACTTACGTCGTCAACAATGGAAAACTACTACTAAATATTCGGACAGCCAATCATATCTTAGAACAGTTGAATGACATAAGGTAGATTTGTTTTTAACCAATAGGGATTGCTTTTGAAAACATTTTCAAAGGTGTTCTAACAAGACAAATATGTTTTTCCAAGTAAATCTTTTTAATGTCATTTTAATGTTACAATGTTACATAAGTGGAAAATATTTTATTAGAATAAAATAATTCAGTTTTATCATAAAAGTAATAAATTATATTCGATTAATTTCACTAAAGATCAATTCGAAATTTATACAATATTTTTAGAATCGGATAAAACTTATAGCTTTATAAATTTTACGAAATTATACCTATACATCATTCTTAATTTTGATAAATAAATTCTTAGTTTGAATAGAATAATGTAAACAGAAATTTTCGTATTCGCATTCCTTAGCATTTTTACATTCCACACAATTTATGGAATGTGAAAAATATTACAGGATATTTGCATTAACTGCACTCATTAATAGTCTTAAATTGTGAAAACTAATATCTCGCTGCAACCTATAATTAGATACAACATAATTCTAAGAAAATAATTAGTCTCTTATTTTATGTTGCGACCGACTAGGCTTTAAGGCTATAAGCATTATTAGGTTCCTGTTGAAATTGCATTTTTTTTTATTCTATATTTTTTTTAGATCGATACTAATGATATGACATCTATTGTTATCAATAAATAACCTTAACCTACTTCAAAGTTTAAGCAAAATATAATAGTAAGTTGGAGTAAATATTTTGTAAGCTATTCTAGCAAAATTAAATTTGGTTTGGGGTCTTCTAATTAAAATACTAAAGAACATTAAAGAATAATAATATCGGTTGTCGAAAATTTAGAAATTCACAATTCAAAATTATACAAATGACATTCAGTTTTTATAAATTTATACAAAAATGTTTAATATTTTGCTTATAAAAGAGGATTTGGATCATATTTAATGGGTAATGTTTAATTATGACCTTTAAATAAATAATTACTAAAACTAAGTTTCAAACTTCGAATTATTTGAAGAAAAAATTTAGATATAAAAATTACTACTTGAAGTTAGAGCTTAAGTTTGAATCTTTTGTAATTATATTCTGATATATAAGCTATTAATAGATTTTATATAATAATTAGATAAGTTATACACTAACTTATATAAAAACAACACCTTAAAATTTCTAAGATAAGGTCAAACGGATTCATTAAATTCATATAAAAGCAATATATTAAAATTTTCAAATAGTCATAGACCTCTATTTATTAATATATACATAAAAAATTTATAATTTGAGATTCGTGGAATTACAAAATGTTTTCTACATTTTGTTGTTTAAATTCCAATTTAAGTTCGTGTTTAAATCCACTTATAGGCTAACTTAAGATTATAAAGCAGTTCAAGTTTTTTGAATATTTATCAGAAAACATAATAAATTTCATCTTAATTTTAGATGTATTATATACTGTAGCTTTACAATATATCTACTCAGAGTAGTAGCACACTTTAAAAATAAATTTATCTATATGCCTCCTGTAAAAATAAAAGATAAAAAATAAAAAAGAAAAGTCTTCGAGTTCAGAAAAAAATTATTTTGCTTAAAGCAAATAGAATTGACGAACATTGAATAGATTTCAAAATATTCTTTGAAAGTCACAAATTTATACGAAAAGCTTTTAACAGACTGTAAACTTATCTTTGTTTTTGTTTATATAGATTAAAGTTAGAAAGGCGACGTCTTTACTTAAGAAGATAAAAGTAAAGTTGTATGAAGACTGATCAAAATGTCGTCTGATTTTCTTTTTTCTCTCTTCCATCCGAGGACACGAAAATAAAAGAGGACACGGAGCTGCAGCGACGGGACCGACATAGAAAGTGCGGGGAAGAAAACAACACCTCCCTCCACTCGCTAATTACCGAAGGTTCCGCAAACAGGCCGGACGAACAAGGCGACAGCCGTGCCGGGACCCAATGCAGCAGTAAGAAGACGACCATCCATCAAATTCCGGCGACGAAATGGGAAAAAGAGTGGCGACGGAATCGAAAGAAGAGAAAAGAGACTTGGGTGGCCAGAAAAAACCTTCTTATCGACCCGTCCTTCCTTATGTGCCACTGATAGACATAGGCCTTTCCAAACTCGATCCTCTTCCTATTGCTTTAACCATATACTAACAGAATTATCCATGAAATTTGTTTATATATCAGACGAAAATCTTATTTGTTAAGTAGTAGCCGAAGTAACTTAACTTATTCTAACTTTACTAATTTTTTATCTGTTCAAACTTTTAAATGAATTTGCACTTTCGATTCCAGTTAATTCTCTTAGAAGATGTTTCGTATGATTCTTTATAAAAGTTTTAATAATATTAAAAGGAACATTTCTAAAAATCTATTCACCGCAAACTTTAAATACTTCGGTTTTAATTGATAAACTCAACAATAAGTAAGTTACAAAAGCCTATTCTATAGGTAAATAATGTATTAATTTATTCCTAATAATGCATCTGTTTTATTAATAGAAATTTAGATCATACAATTAAACTACATTTAAAGCTTATTAATTTGTTTTTATAAAACCCAACAAAGTAGTTCATTACTGAATAAGTAGCGATCTATGCCTTCCCTACTTGGCTACATGTTTTATTCTTAAAAATAAATTAATCAACTTTTACTCTAATTAGAGATAATCAATCTTTTATAAAGATATACTAATTCATCTAATGCAGTTAACTCATTAAATGACGATTTGTCATAAAATTTTACCGTACTCTTTTGGATTTATTAATGTGCTTCACGTTAGTGTTTATAATAACCATTAAACGAATGCCAATACAATTAACAAAGTTCTGAAGAAGTAAACTACATTTTAAAAAGAAGCAATCAGCATTAATAAACGAATAAAAATTCACAAAACTTGGTAAAATTCTATAGAATTTTAAATAATTATTTACGTAACCTTAGAATAAATGAGGAACAAACAAAAGTAAAAAACTTATTCAAGTTTTTTCTTAGTAATTATATTATAATTGACTTCCAATTAACAAAAAAAAATTCTTAATAAACTANTCCTGTAGGCCTATTTACAACAACTCTATATAATTTACAACAACTCTAACAACTCATATATTGATAAATATCAACTATGAAAATATATTTAATTACATAAATTCGAAATAATTTTATATTTAGTTTCAAATAATAAATAACAATATTAACATTAAATATGTTTATATATAAATTAAACATTTAAAGCTAAAATAAAACAATGATTATTTAGTTAATTCATCAAAATTTAGGCTCATATCATATTTAAAATAATTTAGAGTTACATCCACAACGTATTCTCAAATGCGGTTTTTGTGTCTTAAAATTGCCACAAGATTTCTTATAAGTAAATGTAATTATTTAAATTAAAAGAAAATATTTAAAACTTTGAAACTGTAAAGGATATAATCAAATTTTGAGACTATGAGTAGAGCAAATCTTTAGAAATATTCTTACCTAACCATCTTCATCGGTAGGTCTAGAGGGATTTGATGGAGCAAACTGCTCCGCAGACCGAGGAAAGAGGTGCCTCATGGACGATTGAGGAACCTCTTCCGGACTTAAGTATTCCCTCTCAACAAGGGCCTTGTCCACTGCAGCTGCCCTCGTGGACAGTTAGTCAGAGGGGATCGAGCTTAGAGATTCTCAGAGGGGTCATAAACATGTCAGCGTAAGTCCCTTTGTCCTGCTGTTTCCATAGAATAAGTCAGGGACGAACCCCGTACCCTTTTTGGCCGTAGTTATTAATGATCTTTTGCACTGCAGGGACTGTCAGGATAGGTATCTGGGAATTCGTGACATATGGTGGTCTCGAACAGGGCCCTCGTCATCGCCAGGGACACCTGTCAACTTCTCAAATTGAAACGCCACCCTGTGTGAATGCGGGGAGGGTCTGCATCTGAAGGGATCTCAAGACTTCGTCTACAAGTCAGATATATCAATTTTTCTCCCCAACCTCTTTGTAAGCTTCAAACAGATGAATTATCAATAGAGACGACAAAATTTGTAAAGAAGAATTTTGTTCTTGATTTATGTTTCAAGAACTCTTAGAAATTTTTACGGTACTTGTTTCCAATTCATACAATCCTAAAATTATGAATTTATTTATCGTAATATTTTGTTAGCATTCTATTTAAGTGTCGAATCGTTGAATGAATTTTAAAATTTGCTTTAAAAATACGTTAAATACAAATAAAAACATATTTCAGATGGACTGTACTATACAGTCCATGTGAAATATCTATTTGAAATGCATTTTTTATTGAGTTTAATTAAGTTGCTAAATTTTATGCTTAAAATAATCCCTCAAATATCAGAGCAGAGTATGTTATAAGCGTTATTTTTCTGAATAAATTTAATTAATCATTCTTTAAAAATAGTTTTACGTTAGATAATCATACACAAATTTTATTCAAATAATATATTCGTACTTTATTTATATAAAAGAAAAACTATCGAGGGATGCAAATAGAAATAGAATTGAAAAACACTTCATTGTTTTCACAGTTTCATTCTAGACTGAAATCTATAAGGCGTAAGCCTAATATGTTTTCTCAACAGCTATCTATCCACCCGTACTTACTATCAAGAGATGAAAGTGCCACAAAGGGATGAAGAGTTAAATCGATCTTATCGACGTTATGAAGGTTTGTTTCTTCTCTACGGCAGAAACTCTATTGCTATAGTTTAATAATGATTCATGGGATTTTCACATAATAGCGAATTGAAATTACTATTTGATCCTACAGTAATCAAATCTGCGCTTTCCTTGCACTTCTTTTTTTTTGACAAATAACACCACCGAGGAAAATAAATACAGCTCGCAACATAAAGAATGATAAATTTATAGACAGAATCTCTTGCCTTTAGAAGAGGGAAGAAAAGAATTACATCATAATTGATTAAATATAGGCCCACTTAAAATAATTGAAAAATTAAATTATATAATGCATATTTTTCTAAATGAAGGAATATAAATATTATAGGTTATAATTTAGATATCCTCAAGAATAAAGCTGCATTTTAGGTGCTTGCGTAAACAATATTTTGTGACGAATTATCAAAAGCACTGCAATGACAGTTACATTTATCCATTTTCTAAAGAAAATAAAGGATTATTTTGCAGATCAGATTTATTTGGACCACGAAATCATCTGATAAAAAAAAAGGAAGTCCGGCTCTTAGACATTATAGAGATGGTGAACACGTAGCCTCAGGCCAACAATATGAAGAATATAATCTACTTGAAGAATCAGTTACACATAGCCTTTATACGTAAGCGTCCTTTTCACACGATTTTAAAACTGATAAAATATTTAACAAATTCAATTATATTTTCTCCGGACACTCCCTCCACTAGATAAACATAGAATGTAGAGACATGATAACATCTATGTATATTAGGATAAAATCATCTCAAGATATAGCCGAGAGGACATCAAACCCATACGTAACAAAATTAACAATGTTCATCGTGTTCATCGCTTGCTGCTTAGATTTCAAGTAATTACATTTATATGTTCAACGCAAATTTGTTTTCTAAATGATCACTTAATTTTCGTTTTATTGCTAATATTTTATAAGTCTACACTACTTTAACACGGAAAGAATCTTAACGATGCATCATAGATACATAACTTGTGTTCAAATAACATATCAAAATATCAGGATATTAAACCAAACTTCAGCATTAAGTAATATTAATTATTTTATTTAAGAAGTTATTTTTGAAACATTCCAAACTAGTAAAATCGTGAAGCAGTCAATCATCATTTGTAATGGTTTCCACAGCGGGCATAACAACAAAGAAAAAAATATTTAAGCATAAATCTTTGAAATTATCAACATAAATTTTATATCATCAAATGAAATTTATGCCAACACAAACGTTTGAAATTGTGCAATTAATTTTCTAAAATTTTCTTTGTAAACCGGATAAACTTTAGTGTTGTGTTTTGTAAATAAGCATGAAAGAATTCATTATGAATTATTTAAATAAAATATACATAAAAATATTCATTTTAAAAGTTTATCTAAGTATTAATCTATTTAAGTAAATGTCATAAATTTGCATAAAAATTATTTATTTGCATGCTACACGATGTCAGAAGTTTATTTTTTGAGATATACTTAGTATGTAAGCACAATTGTTTATTGTTTCTGTTCTTTTAAATAAAATTTCTAAATTACGATATTATATTAAAGCTTAAAAAATTATTATTAAATAATTATAAATTTTCAAAATAAGTTATACTTATCAACAGAACAAACGTTAAGTCTTTACCGCATATCTCATATTACTACTAATGTTACCAGAGACTTATTTTAGCATTTAGAGAAAGATTATCAACAAAGATTTCTTCTAGATAATCTTAAGTATCGTTTAAATATCAATTATTTTAATTATATAGGTTAAGGCACATTAAATTAAACAAAATTTTATTTTACTAGAATGCGAATTCAAAAGTTTTAATTCTAAGCTGCATATAAACTGTAGTTTAAACAGTAATTGATAGTTGAATTTGAAACAGATAGATAAAAAACCAATTGTATGTTACTGCTTAAACATAATTACTATAAGTTTAATCTATTGCTACTTCATTTAAATAATGTTTGTTTTTTACTTTTGTAGGATATAAATAGTTACAAAATACTCCGCTAATCTAAATATGATTAAGGAAAATTTCATGAAAATCTTATTTTTTCTGTATTAGTCCATTTAAGTAGAGTATATAAAATTTTACATATTCAAAATTTAATTTTAAAAAATTTTAAATTAATATGAAGTTTAAAATGTGAATTTTTCAACTGTTAAATAATTTAGAATAGGCCGACGGACGTACTCATTTTATATACGGATTTACTTCAAAATGTATAATTTTCTATAATAATAATTATTGTAGGTTACTTTTATTATAAATAAATTCTAATAACTTAACCATATATAACTGAATTTACACAGAACTTATAATGAAAAAGATTCACAAAACTTGTTTTAATTTAATTTAGTTTACAACTGAATTCTTTGTAATCTTGTATCTATTAGATTTATTCTAGTTTTACATGAAATAATAAAGAATAAGAGAATAAATAATTTAAATTAAAAATAAGTAAATATTTTAGTCTGCTCATATATTATAATACATTTTTAGGCCTATAATCTAGAATAGCAAATTTAATACTGAAAAAGTAATTGTATTCTAGATTTGATTATAGAGTTTACAATGAATATAAACCAAACACTTATTAAGTTTTTATAAGAATAAGTCAATTTACTAAAATATACTTTAAAAAATTTCTTTTATAAAGTCTTTAATTTGTCCACAATAAAGGATTTAACAAATATATAACTCCTATATCAAATAATCAAATTCAACATTAGTTTAATGTTTAAAAAATAGCGTCATTGAGAGTCTAATAATTATTATTAGTTAAAAATAAAATTTAAATTATATATTTTAAACAGGAAATTAAAAATATTAATCTGTAGTAGCAATCAGATAAGAGAATCCAAACTATTTTTCTGTAAATTAATGTTTTCTATATGTAACGTTGTTAAAGCAAAATTTTTAAATTTCTTTTCTGCTATTAAATTCCTATTAAAATGATAAAATAGAACTAACAAAATAGCTAAACATTTAGGAAAAAAATCGATTCTCATAATTACAAAACAATAAAAGAAACAACGAATTCTAAACATCGTAAAGTAAATATAAAAATAGGAATAATATTAAAAATACAAATTTAATCGTTAATAAAATAGACTGAAAATTTGGATAATAAACAAAAGTTAACTTTATTGGAAAAGTTGAAATTCAAATAAAAAAATCCTATTGCTTTTATTAAATAAAGTATAGTTAGTTAGGTTATTCAATGTACGAAAATTATGTTACTCTATACAAGCTTACATAATATTCATAAGCAGATCTCATTTACAGAAGAGGTCCCAACAGTCTATGAACTACATGTCCTACTCTATGGCTCTAATATTTTAACAAATTACATTAATTTAAATTCCTACCGAAGTTTAATCTATCGTACTCTACACCTTATTATTCAATATACTACACAATATATAATGGAGTCTATTATACTTATAAGCTGAGCAAATATGCTATTCGCAACTTAGATGAAGCTTTACACATTCTATAATATATTCTTTCATTTAATCATTTCTAACACATAAAACGTTTGTTTATTTAAAATGTTTGTTTTCAACTATAAATCTTTAAAACGTTGAATGTGGCTAATTATCGAAGTTCTAGAATCTTAAAGTATATTCTTGTATGTTTAAAATCTAATAATGGCTAACGGAATCAGCCGAAAATGCTTGTCCTGATGTAAATTTTATGGAAGATAGTCAAGGTTTTAGTTTCTTTTCTTAAGTTGTAATATGTTTAATTGTTTTAAAGATAAAATTTTCACGCAATCTAAATTATGCGGGAAAATAAAGAAAAGTTTGCTTTATATAGGCTCTATATTTTAAAGATACTCAAAATATATCCTTAAATATCAACAGTTATAATATTTACCCCGCTAGAACTGTATTTAATTTAAAATAATTGAACAGTTATAATACTTTGATTACTTTTTAAGAGATTTTGTGTAAGTTAAAAGCAATATTCACGTTGATTTTTTTTCTAAATTAAATGTGGTTTTAGTTATTATTCTAGGTTTAATATAAAAATTAAGAAATGTTTAAAGTTTATTTTAATACCGAAAGGATCCAATATTGAAAAGAAATTTATAGAATTTTGTTAGTTCTTTAAAAGTAGATCTTGTTACATCAAGACTATTGATATTGGCAGCTTTTATGTTAGTTAGGCTCTAACCGATTGTATACTACAATTACATTTAACAAATTTTTCATTATAAAATTACATTTATGCAATATTATGTTAATATTTCGTTTGTATACTAACTTACATAATGTAAACGAAACGTTCAATACACGTTATCGAAGCTCAATATAATCAATATTATAATAAAACGAATAAGATCAGAAAATATACTTGATTTTGTTTGAAGTTTCGTCCACAACAACATGGTAAATAGTGTAAATCAATATAGTTTCTATTCAAATGAATAAATTGTAACGGTATCTTGATTTGCCTAAAAAATGGTATAACAATTGAATTGTACATACGATAGGCAAACCTATTCTAAAAGAGAACATGGCCAGCATGACACCAAAAGCTGTCCATTTGAATAATTCAGATCTTGGTAACCGCCTTTGCTTCTGTCAAACCTCCAGATTTGCATCATGTGAAGACAGTATACAACCGACACTGATCGGATAAAAGATGCTTTCAATCTAGGAAGAAACTGTCTCTAATATCAATCGAAACATTGATGCCACTCGATTACATCTTGCTCTTAGCTTGTGAGGAAGTTTTTGATCAGAGCGCGGCTTTATTGAATCTTTATTTCGGTTGGTTTATGTCTCGCATACATTTGAATAGTATTGATAGCAACTTGCTTCATCTGCATGGTACATAAGCCATTGATTATACTTTTATGTCAGCTATACAGACTTTCTAAACAAACCGCAGAATGAAGTCAAGTTGGATAGAAATCTATATAACAAAGTTCAGAAATGAAAATTTTATGGAAATATCCTATGAATATCATAATTTGTTCTACATGAACAGAAGCATGTAAGAAATATTCATAAATAATAGATATAACCATTTTTCAGTATTAATTCGCATAAACAAATATATTCGATATAAGTTATAGGTTACCTCATCTAAATGTACATAATTTTTTAAAACTGACATTTGTATTTCGAAACAAAAGAAATTTGAAATTCTGAACATAAATATTTCCAATTGATACCTCAATATACTTAAGAATATTTATGCTTAAACGTAAGATATTAAGTATATTGAAGTAAGCTATCAATTGAAATGTAACTTTTTTGTAATCGCCTTTTTATAATATTCCTTGAAAATGGCACTTTTCTACACAATTTTAGTATAAAAACAATATGTTTACGGTTTAAAAATGATTACAACTAGCATTAAACCATAATCAATTCAGCTATAAGTTATGAAAATTTTGAAATCAAAGATAATTCGAATACATTTTAAAGTGTTATCATAATAGAATAAATTCTCACAATGGCTCAACCTTAACAATAACATTTTTAGGTTATACACGTGGCATTAACTTTTCTACAGTTATATGTAATTGAAATTTCTGCAATTCTTATAAAATCGAAGAAAATTAGAAATTTTCGTTTAATAATAATAAATATCTCAGTAAACAGAATGAAGATTTTAAAAAATAAACTCAAACGAATTCGATGTTTTGGGTGAAACCACACGAATTAAAATTTAGTTTATATCATAATTAGTATTTTGTTTATATTTTTAATATAAAATTATCGTAAAAATATTAATCATGCATAGATAGCAGCTGAAATTCTCAGCGCAACATTTACGTAGACTGCTTGTTTCTAACATTTTAAATATCAATCAATACGACACTATTAATTTGATATTTTTAAATTAAAAAATAGAAAATTTAGAAGTAGAATACATAAAGCACTTAAATAAGTTATATTTTTAAAAAGAAATTAAGTCTATTGAGGCATCAATTGGAATGCTCAACGCTTCAGTAGTCAAGACTACGGCCCATTTTATTTTTGTCTATCTTTGAAATCGAAACCATTGCGATTGTATGAAAGTATCCTGGGACTCTTCCCAGCTATGCTCCATTGGGACTGGCTATCCATTCATGGCCAAAGACGGAATAAAGCGGCCATGGACGACAAAGTCAGGCTGAAACAACAACCGCGAAGCCAAATAAAAAATATTGACCGTCAGTCGGAGAAGAAAGAACAAAGAGGAGGAGATTTTTATCACGTCCCAATGGAAAGCGAGATGACAGCGTTAGCATGCTCAACATCCAGCTCTTAAAACTAGAGGTTTCTCGGCTCTCGTCCGATCTTATCGATCATCATCAAGGAAAGTAGCAATCCGTCGTCTCTCCGCCATTAGCCGATTCCACCTCGGGACCAAACTCTTGATATATACAGAGCTACAATGCTGTTTTTGGTTTAACCGTAGTCTCTCAGGTGTTTAAATCAGAAAACGAAAACACATTTAAAGTAAAATCAGGCCGAGTAATCGTTCTGCTTGCCGCTAAATGATATATAATTTCTTTCTGCATGCATTAAAAAGATTTATGAAACTTTGCAGTTAGATACAAGATATTTAAATGTTGTAGCAAGAAAACGGAACCCCCTTCCAATTTGTTCGATTTACTACTAAAGTGTTCATAAATATATGAACTTTTACCAGTGTAAATTCATTCTCATTTACAGAATAATTATGAAATCAATGATCTATTAACGTATTAGATAAAGTGCATAATTTATAAATATATAAGTTATTTTATATACAGAAAGTTAAAATGGTGATTATGTAAAATAAAACTATTTATCCTCTGGGAAACATTTAAAAATAAAAAAAATAAATAAATTATTTTAAAGACGAAAATTATTTTTCAGAATAATACTATTAAAATTTTCTATTCAAATAGAATAAACGGACTTTATGATTATTATTTTAAAAGTATATTTACTATGATTTAATATAAAATTGTTGTATTTACATTCTCTTCAAAGCAACATCAATTTATTTAAGCAAAATATATTTCTTTCTAGGTAACAGTAAACTGCATTTCTATTAAATATATAATTTGATGAAGTAACCTAATTGTATTCGAGAAAAGCTCGTTAAAACTTTCATTTTACTCCAAAACTTTGCAACTTAGTCTGATTACTATCAATGAATATGAAGCTTACATGATTAGACGGAAATTAATGATGTCTTTCCAATTATTTTAGTAAACAATCTCATTTCTTTCGCTTTGTTTCATAGTTAACTCAAAGAGAAGTTTAAAATCACAATACTTTTTAAAACAAATTTAATCGAAAATACTAAAAATAAAAAAAAATTCTCATTTATCTGATAAAATCGTAAAGAGTAAACAGGTTTTCCTTATCAAAACCCGTTGAAGTAGTTAAATACACACTGCTGTTACTACTGCGGCGTTTCCACACGGAACTAACAACTTTCTAAACGTTTCATATTGTATATGATAGCTCTACCAAATACGGCCACTCTTAGTTTTGTGCTGCTATAGAGCTATTTTTGCACCCATAGCTACCATTCTTGTTACATACGATCTACTAAATAAATCATCACTGCTCGTAGGAAGGTAACGTCAAATGAAATTTCATTTTAAATTCAACGAACGAAATAAACTGACTCGAAATTTTGATAAAAATCTAATTGTTTCAGGAGAATAAGGTAACGTTTGTTGAACATGACTGCTGCAATTTGGCTGTGGAGAATTCTTTTCCTTTCCTCCCAACTTCTAATATCTTGGACAGAAAATACTAAATGTGTGAGTAACGATGTATATACAAAACTCAAAGAAGTAGACAAACTCATCCATCAGAGTAAGTNAAAGAAAATATTTAAAACTTTGAAACTGTAAAGGATATAATCAAATTTTGAGACTATGAGTAGAGCAAATCTTTAGAAATATTCTTACCTAACCATCTTCATCGGTAGGTCTAGAGGGATTTGATGGAGCAAACTGCTCCGCAGACCGAGGAAAGAGGTGCCTCATGGACGATTGAGGAACCTCTTCCGGACTTAAGTATTCCCTCTCAACAAGGGCCTTGTCCACTGCAGCTGCCCTCGTGGACAGTTAGTCAGAGGGGATCGAGCTTAGAGATTCTCAGAGGGGTCATAAACATGTCAGCGTAAGTCCCTTTGTCCTGCTGTTTCCATAGAATAAGTCAGGGACGAACCCCGTACCCTTTTTGGCCGTAGTTATTAATGATCTTTTGCACTGCAGGGACTGTCAGGATAGGTATCTGGGAATTCGTGACATATGGTGGTCTCGAACAGGGCCCTCGTCATCGCCAGGGACACCTGTCAACTTCTCAAATTGAAACGCCACCCTGTGTGAATGCGGGGAGGGTCTGCATCTGAAGGGATCTCAAGACTTCGTCTACAAGTCAGATATATCAATTTTTCTCCCCAACCTCTTTGTAAGCTTCAAACAGATGAATTATCAATAGAGACGACAAAATTTGTAAAGAAGAATTTTGTTCTTGATTTATGTTTCAAGAACTCTTAGAAATTTTTACGGTACTTGTTTCCAATTCATACAATCCTAAAATTATGAATTTATTTATCGTAATATTTTGTTAGCATTCTATTTAAGTGTCGAATCGTTGAATGAATTTTAAAATTTGCTTTAAAAATACGTTAAATACAAATAAAAACATATTTCAGATGGACTGTACTATACAGTCCATGTGAAATATCTATCTGAAATGCATTTTTTATTGAGTTTAATTAACTCAAAAGTATATTTATATATAAAGTTATTTAATAAATATTGCAAGAAAAAATTTTGTTGAATAAAATATTTCAACTGTTTGAAGAAAAATATTTTCTGAGGTCGATGCATGGCTAAGTTGATCATTATTTAACGATGATGAAAAAAAGAAAAGATGTTAAAACAATTCGCATATAGTTCCGTGTCTTGACAACCAATAAAAAGAATGAAAGCTAGTTTAAAGAAGTGCCGAAGGTCTTTTAAACGTATAGTGATAAACAGCGACAGTGTTGAGGTCTTCAGTAGCTCGGGGAGTTTTAATAGTCCTTGTTCCCGACTCTATCAGTAAGTTAACCGCTCCTTCACTGATGGTGTGAAGACAATTGATAAGAAAAGTTGACGATATTTTCATCCCTTTTCTATCGAGCTTCAAATGAGATTGTTTGTTTCGCTCACTTCATTTTCTATTGATGGCTTTTCCGCTGCCGTACTGATGTTTAGTGGTTATCTCAAGCTTAAATCATTTCTACAGAAGCTCCTCTCGAACAAAGCCTGGTCGTAATGGTCAAACAATAGCTTGGTATCTGTTAGAATATGATCATTGTGTTGTAGAGCTTAGATTCATATGTGTTAATAATAGATACCGTATCTTTTACAAAGAGAATACAATAGAAATTTAGCGAAATTAATTTTGACATTATGCTTCCTGTTTAAATTCGGTAATTGCCAAGATCAAAGCAATTATTAGACTATGAAATGAATTATAAACCATACCTATAAATTAGTTTCATCCATGGTGTTGTCAGTTGCTTTAATTTCTGTCCGAAATAAATACTGTGATCTAATCTTTATTTATTATCTTTAAATTGAAAGATTAAGCTACACAATTAATTAATACAATGTGTGAATCTATTGATATGTTAGATAATTATCTTAATAATAATTTTAATTTCTAAATAAATATTAAATTCTTACATACGAATCAAGTAAGAAAATACTTTTATTACATTCGAATTTAGAATTTCCTATTTGCTTTTAATATGTAAATATATTTTATATATTTAATCCTTTTAAAAAAAACAATTCGAAAAATGCACCTCAAAGTGACTTTGAATCTCGCTAAAAATATCATCAATAGTGGATATTTTTACGCTCTCTATTTTTAAAATAGGGGGAAAAATGCTATAAAGCTTTAACATTTAATTCTGTCGATATCGTCTTCTTTAACTCGACTATCAATGCAATTTATTCTCGAATATAAGAGTATTCAAAATTCCTTTATCATTTGAAACAATTAGTCTTGACACTGATTTAGAAATGAATGGACTCCAGGCTATGCACAGTTAAAAAACAATTAATCAAATATACAAAGACATAGGATCCATGTTTATTTTCTAGATCATATTTTTCTTGATTTTAAAATTAATACATAATTTATTTCATGGCTACAGTTTAAGTAATTAACCTTTTCGTAATAATTTCATAATAATAAATAAAATTTTAATCTTCATTAGCACAGCTAAGCGCATTTATGCTATTACAATGCGTAAAGAAAAACGATAATTATCTGTAAACGGCAATTTTTTTAAAAATGTTTTTAACTCAACTCTCGTGTAGCCATTTTCTTACAAATGTTATCAATAAAAAGAAACTTCCTAATAATATAAATTTCTTTCCATTCATTAGAACAATCATCAGGGTTAGGTATGTTACGAGTTAGAAACGTTAAACAGACATCAATGAATTAGTAGCTTTCTAACTTTAGAGGCCACCGACGGCGAAAACATGCGTATCGCGACATGTCCAAGATAAGAGCGATGTGTTAGCAGGAGCGTCGATGTGACTGCCATAAACTACTGAGGGAGAGACACACAATGAACAGTTTGTGTCAGAACGGCGCTGCAGATAAGAACTTGTCCGGATATTGCCAGGCCGGTTGGACCATGCTCTGCCGCCGGGTTAGAAGCTAGCTGACTCGTCCAATGGCAGACTTGATCCGTATTTCGTTGGCTGTGCTCCGAATAATAAATACAGAGCGGGGAGCCAACCACCTGTTACTCTGCCTCAATCTGGATGATGGCTGGGGAATATCGACACCTCGTTTAATGCCCTACTTGTCGGGATTGCTCTTTTTATCGTAAATGCAGCGTTCTACTAAAATAAAAGTAATCTTTATTACCTTTTAAGAGGTTGTCAAATATCGCTCTCGCTCTCTTTAACACTTTCCAAATTAGCGGCATTTATCCTCTTATGACGTTTAACGAAAGATGCTTCCAACTCCACAACATCCTTCTTTAAACGTCATAAAAGTCTACTAGTTTTTATAATCATTATTCGAAACGAATTTACTTCCTTAATGAACTAATTGGTTAAACGTATTGAGTAAGAAATAAACTCTGTTTTAAATTTTTAAACAAAGAAAATATTTTTAAATACAATCTTTATGTGGAAAAATTAAGTTTTTATAAATAAAATACAAGACACATTTCTACAATTTATATAGTAAAAACGTATAGAAGTCTTATTATTCTAAGAAAAATTTTATACATATGAAATAAATATTCCATAGAGAGCATTAAATTTCATCAAGATTGTTACTTTTCCTTAATATAGAATTATAAGAAAACTTATAATAAGCTATACTAAAGTGACTGTTCTCATGGAAAGACTTCTTAAATTTCAATAAAATAAAACGAAAGTAAATTAAATATATAAACAAAAAGTAATGAAATAATATATAATTTCTCTTGTTCGACATTTTTAATAAACTTTTCCTAATTATTGTTTATATTCTCTTTCTTCTAAAGAAATATGATTACAGGCAGAGTATCTTAATTGTTAAAATTTCAAGGGATTTCTTTTCCCAAAGGCAATGTTAGAGTTTAATTTATTATTTCTCGAGTTTCCTGTCAACAGTATTCTTCCGTTTTGTATATTTTAAACGATAAAATTTGCTCATTGATAAGGGGAAAATCTTGCGCTATTAATCTCAATATAAGAAATAAATTTATTGAATATAAAATATAATATTGAGTTATTTTAATAAATTATGATATTTAATTTTATAGTAATAAGTTGTTTACATTATATAGGTTTTATATGCGGCTATACTTTTCTAATTTTCTATAATGGATTAAACTAAAGAAGCCTAAAAGTTTGATTAAATAATTTTTTTAATAAATTATCTTTCTATAGCTATTTTGAAAACAGATTAAATTTCAACTATTAAATATTTAAATACTAAAATAAAATATTAAAAGATAATTAATTTACTAAATATTCATTTAGCAAACTATTCGAAAATATCGATAATTTATTAAAATATATTCATTTTCGAAGTTTCAGTTTGGCAAATTTTACGTTAATTTCATTAGCATTAATCTATGACAAGGAAAGTAACTGATATCACGTGACGGTAACCAGACCGGAAAAAATTGACAATGCAATAGACGACGTGCCTGGAATATAGACATTTCTAGAAAATGACCTCGAGACTCGACAAAGATGACCCTATTGATAACCATCCCATGCAGAGGGCACACGTGGGACCAATTTCACCCCTTTATTTCTAATGACAGCTGAAAACAGAATATTGTTCGTTAGCCTCACCTACATTTTAAACTCGAGGGAGTCACAAATGAGCAGAGAATTGTAAAACCTAATTGTAGTGGAAAACTAAATACAGACCGAGAGTTTGTCCCCTACAGATCCCTGCGAATTTCTCTTCCTGATAACCTCTTGAACCTCGTGATTTTGCTCTCCTTTTCTGAGCCCACTAATAATCATCGAGAAGTTTCATTTCTTATATATATATATATATAAGTTATTACTGAATTCTAAGAATAAGGAAAAAAAACAAGCCTACATAAAATCTAAGGAGGATCGATACAATAATAAATGATTGATTTGTTTGACTAGAAAAAGCTATTTTTCTACATCTAATATTTATTTTATGATTAATCTAACACGTATTTAGGCTACTGTTATGCCAAATTAAGTTATCTACTATTGAAAATTAGAATTTGGTAGCGATTTATACTGAATGTCCTACCTTTAACAGTAGCGGGACAAACGGTTCTTGTTACTTTCGAGCGATCGGAACGAGTGGATAACTGGAGAATGTATCTTTTATAAAGGATCTCTCACAATCATTCGCTTAGTGTACTTGGCCGCAAATGGCTCTACTAACCCGTTTCTGACAATATTTATGGTTATTCTGGTCCTCGTGACTCCGTTTCAATGGCACGTCCAAGAACGTGGTTGAAATATGAGACGATGGGCACCTCACGTGGTTCGGGTAATAAACTGCAGAGACGTGACGAGAATAATGAATTAGTGTGAGGAACCTTCGGCCACCTGCCAGTTGGCAAGTCATGGACGTCATAAACGAAGAAGAAAGTATTATGACAGTTTATGCTTTCATAGTTTTTATGGGCTGCAATTTTACTAGGCTAATAAATAGAGCAACACAGCTAAGTGTGGGGAGTTAAGTCTCAACAATTCAGGATTCACTTAATTAATTTATTATTATTTTTTTAGTTAGATCGGACTTAATAATAATCATTCTATTTTTAATAATGCATATATTTTAAAATGCATTATTAATAGACAGAAGGCACAAGTTTGCTTTCTAAGTTACTTATTAATAATTCATTTCAATGACATTTTTATTGCCTATAGACGTGAAAATAATCAATTGAAATAACATTAATAGCATACTATACGAAAGAACTGGCAAAGTAGCGCTTTCCACCTAAATTTAAATTGGAAATGACCATTTTTAGCATTACTTTTTTTAATTTGAAGCTTTAAAATGCATTATAAATGATCTGATATTTAAGTATGACCATTTATAATACAATTATAGTACCATTGAGCGTTAAACTATAGCCCTTAAGTTAAAAAATGCCATTATTATAACACTTTATAATATTCAAAGAAATGTCTTAGAGCTATTTAATTACAAAAATATATTATATAAAACTGTATTAAGTACAAAACAGAAACCTAACTTTTTAAAACAATCCGCTCAAAATTATAAATAATGTAAATATATATAGCCCATTTTCTTAACTTAGAGTTACGAAAAATCACATTTACAGCATAATGTTTTAAAAAATATAATTTTTATCATAAAAATTATAAGCTCTGATTTACAAAATTAAAATAATTATTCTTATTGATGAAAAAAAAAAAAATATCACGAAAATTCCTGAAAGTTCCACTTAATCTAAAAATTAAACAAGTGTATATTTGATTCAATCGCAACGATAAACTTCTGCATTATTGAAATTTGATTAATACCATCGTATAAACCTTAATTCGATAGTTCTAAAAGATTAAAAAAAATTAATTTTCAATGCTTTTTTTTCTTATCCGGATGTGTTTTTTTAATATATAAAAGAGATATGAATCCGCAGAGGAGTTCTCTTCGCATCTTCTGCTTTAGTACGAAGGAAGACGCTAGGTAGACTTCATCCTCCAAAGATTACATAATCAATCCACGGGAAAATGGGGGTTCTATCGGAAAAGGGGATAGAAAGCCCGGGGCGGATAATTTCATCCCCTTCATCCAAAGGTTCCCTTATCTCCCTCTGCCTTGCCAAACGGAATCTTCGGCGCCCGGCCGCCCGGACGAACAGACTAGAGAAACGTTATCGAAGCCTGTGTGTACCTCGTCACTAGACTGATGATAGATGATTCCATCTGTACGCATCGGTAGGCCTAATTCCAGTTTTGCCAATCTCGACTGTCGGAATCTGCCGGACGATTGTTGCCATCTCCGACCATTTGTTACACCTAAGCCTAATACTGTTGGCAGCCTTTCATTACACAGGGAATCTTAGGCGGGTGAGTTTCACTCTCATCCATACTTTTCTTCCCTAGGATGCAGGGATGCTAGGTTCTTATCGGTGGCTCTTCGCCACGGTAACCATTTAAGAATTTAGGCTCTTGCAAACTACTAAATTTACTTTAATTTGGGTCTATTTATAATTTAAATTATACTATATATATAATTTTTATGAAAAAAATCAACAAAGAAAACAACTGCTATCGAACCGTTTTACACGCATAAAACTTTATATATCATAATATTGAATTGATTATGAATGTTAATTCTTTTTACCTCTATGTCCTTGCTTTTATCAGTTTCTGTTTGTATCTTTGCCTACTTGGACCTTGTTTATTAATAGGACTTATTATACTGGTGTAGTTTACGATTAGCAGGTGAAAATAAAGATATTTTGTTTTGACTTTTTACTAAGATCTCTTCTATTTACTAATCGGAAACTATACCAGTATAATAAGTCCTATTAATAAACAAGGTCCAATTAGACAAAGATACAAACAGAAATTGATTATAAATGTATTTAAATTAATTACGTAAATTTAATTTTTCCAAAATAAATATATTTTATAATTTTTAATTACTTAAAATAATCACAAAATCTATTAAAATTCTCTACAGATTATGTTTCAATACAAAATCAGTATCTGGGCGGAAGAATGAGAGGAACTACTGTCTGTGGGAGGAGTATCATATTACATTCTGTATTATATCTCTATGTTTATTCTGTTCTGTTATCTCAGTAAAATAAACTAATGCTATAAAAACTTATCTTTCAGTAGCTGGAAATTATGAGTCCTTACAGATATTATTTTTCAGAGTAACAGTCTAGGATTTAGTTAAAAAAAGAAGAAAGTTTCTGTTAGTAGGCGTATACTAGAGGAGGTGTTTATATTGACTGACAACTGAAATCTAACATAAGCTAGACTCTAGTGGGTTTTTTTGTACTTTTTAAAGAAAGAAACAAAAATGATCAATCTTCTGATGATTATACTTTAAGAAATAAAGTAATACTCAATAAAAAAAGTTTGTAATGAGTTAAAATACCGTGAACACTACTTATTTCAAGTAATAAAATTGCTTACTTACATTTATATGAATTTATAATGAAAATTATACTTATTTTTTTGTTTTTTAGATTCATAAGCTAATTATAGACTAAGAAAAAATTTCTAGGATGACAAGATGTAGTGTGTTTAATTACATTCCTGAAACTACTCTTATAAAAATAATATCTATCAATCAGGAAACAGGTTATATATAGCCTATATACATACATACATACATTCACATATATATTCGAGAAGCTATTTTGATATATAATTAAATAAGAGAAAGAGGAATTATAGACGAGACAGAATAATATAATCACGTTCGGCAGACGTAGGTTTAGGATAAAATTCTAACGACCTCTTGCGGACAAGGACACACCTTCTTTTTCGCAACACACCCTTTTAAAGAGTCATCGATCAGTTAGGGAGGAAAAGGGCTTGACATCACGTGACGAAGATCTGTGACAATCTGACAGGTTGAGAAGACACGCCAATCACTTTCTGTTAGCATATATATTCTTCAATGTATACTAGAATGGATAGGAAACGAATTTTTCTTCTGTTGTGCTTTTATCTGTCACCAATTAACGTGATGACAGTAGCCTGTGCTTAAGCGAATAATTTAACGAAGATTCAAGATAACTATCCTCTGTCACACATCATAAAAACAGAAACGGTAGCGTAAACACATCGTGTCCATTCGAATATCAAATAAATCTGAAATTCAAAACAGATGTGCCCTCTTGTTAAGTAGATTATATGTAAACGCATCTGGAAAGTGACTAATAACAATAAAAAATAAATAAATAAAAAGATTTAAAAACTGGTTTCCATCGTGGAAATATAAGTTTTTCACCAAAAATATGGATCTCATTTGATAATCTTAACGATCTTCACAATGTAAGTCATATCTAAAGAAATTTTCGAGTTGAGTGAATTTATAAGGAATATTCTATACTTTCAGCAGTCCATCCAAATAAAAGCTGAAAGTAGTGACTGGCACATAATATATCATTTATTCTTCTATAGCTCTATAGCGTGTTTTTCAAATGGTATGTAGCAGCGTGTTTCCAAATGTTTTCCAATAAGACCTATTTGAAAATTATATAGCACACACACACACATATATATATACAGCACAGTATATATATTATTTTGACATTTTCGCTTCTTTAACGTTTCTTTGAAAATTCAAAAAAGGGAGTAATTTACAATTGGTTTAGCTAAGATTATTATTTTAAAATTACATTGAAGTTTTTAAAAATAAAAGTGCAAAATAATTCGGCAAATTACTGATTATTAGTAAAAAATATTTTACATTGAATATAATTAATTTGATATGAATTGCATTAAAAATAGTAAATTAATATATTATTTAAATAACGATAAAAGTAAATAAAATACTTTTAGATCTTAACTGTAAACGAAGAATAATCCTATTTTTCTAATAAGCTTATGCATAAATTATTCTATATACTAACTGATATTTATATGAAAAAGTATTTAAGAATTATTTAACAAAATTCAATAATTATTACTAGTATAAATCTATATGGATAATAAACTATTTTCATAATAATCAATCAGAAAATTCAAAGTGAATTTAATAAAGATAAAAGCCTGCTCAATTAGACAATGCAATAAACCTATCAGAACTTATTGAAATTGCATGTAATACTTAAAAAACTTGATCATTTTTAACATATTTAATTTATAAAACCTGATCCTACTTTACCATTATATCTTAAATTTTTCCGAAGAATAAAACGATAGAAGCTACTACAGAGTTTACATAACCGTCTTAAAGGAGATATAAAAATCATTTTATTGGAGTTAATTCCCTTAAATTTGAAACTAATGCGGATTTATAAGTAATATTTTGAATTAGCTTTAGTTCTAAATCGAGAAATCAGCGAAAAATATATAAATAGATTCTACAAATAAATTATAACCGTTGGAAATGCGGACTAAAAGAAGTACCGACCGCACCCAAACTTCTTGATCCTTTTCTCGATCGAAGCATTGGATCGATTTGAAGTACTCAGGAATTAGGCTTATCGTCCTTTCGCACACACACTAGTTTGACGTGAAATATTCATCGTCTTTTCCAACATTCCCCACTTCATTCTTCTTCCCCTTCTCTAGGACACAACACCTGTCTGGGGCCGCAGGTGCACAGCCTACCCAATATCTCTATCTGTACACCGAATGTCGTCCCTCCTGATGTTTTTAAGAGGTGAATGGCCGTAGAAATCGGATTATGAATTAAAAATTTTATTATAATGATAACATATTAATAATTCATCATTTAATTAGAATTAATTCTACATGTATTTGGGCTCCATTGCAACAGTTTTAAAGTGATTTTTAAAATATCTAAATATTAAATAAATTTTAGGAAATTTTAAATTATAAGTAATCTGATGATATATTTTTCTATTTCAGAATTATTTTACTGAGAGCAGGATAAAAGATAAATATTCCGATTCTACTGTGAAGATGGATATCAGCTGGAATGAACGGGAGACTGAATGAAATTAGGAAAATGTGTTGCGTTCCATGTAACATAAGTTTGGAATTTTAAAAAAAGAACAACGGAAGTTGTAAGAACTCTACATGCATACAGTACAACGAATTGCGTTGTAACCGTGCATGTTCGCCAGATGACCTCGATACGTCATGGGGCATCACTCCACGTGACCAAAAGACGCCAGGGTCACGTTCCGTGGTCACGTTTCAGGCTGGGGATGGAGCAATCCGTGAGAAGGCACGGCTGCACGTTGTATATAAACTCTCCTTGGATGCGAATGGTTGAATCGAACAACTCCTTAAAATATTCTGATACATGACCTAACATAGAAATAAATCTAGTTACACTGTGTAGACAGTGCAAGGAGTACTTAACTTTGTTTTAAAGTCAAAATAGATGAGAATGTTATCGGTGTCGTGTAATTTATCGAAGTGATATTGTGTATTTAAGGCGTATTTTTTACTTTAAATACTTTTTATACACTACATTTATCAGTTCATTTTTATTAATGATTGTAACGAGTCTTTAATAGTTAAAATTTTTACGTTTCTGATTTAAAAATCTGCTTACATATTTTTTTCAATTATAAATAAGTTCAGTGCTAATAAATATTTTATATAGGACTTCTAAAGTATCAGTTCTTAAAGTATAAACTGATCTATAATTATCTAACAAACTTTACCAAATAAAAATATACTATAATTAATATAAAAGCTAAAATTAAACAGGATATAAAGTCTAGTTATTCTATTATAATTATAATTCATCCTATTACATCCCTCTTTTATCATAAATAAAGTAATGAACACTTCCTAATATCACTTTTAGGAAAATTGAATTCTTCTAGCAATTAGTTTATGTTAGCAGTTTAAATAAGGTTTATAGGGCAAATCAAAGAAAAGAGAAAGGAGCCTGTTAGGTAGCCTATTATAAGTTTACATTTACACTGCAATTATATCTTACGTAATTTCGATCGAATATTTGAGTGTAATTTCGCATAAGGCCGTAAGTAGTAGTATCAAACTACTTTTTAATAGGAACATAAATATGAAAAGGGTTAAAATTTCACGTACGACGAAGATAAAAGATACGGCGAGTTTATTATTTAGCCGGTATATTACAGAAAACCAATTAAAGGAGGAAGGAAAATTGTGTGTTCGTGGAGAGTTCAAGTAAAATGTATAAGCTTCAAACAATCAGACACACTGGAACCGCCTCACGGTACCTTACGATTAAACAACGGATACGCCCAACAAGAGGACCGTTGATTCTTCTGACTTAGTCGGCGGGGAGTAGGACGACCCTAGAAACCAGTCTTCCAGATTACCTGTCAGTCCCAAATCCCCGGACATGTTGTACATCCCTTGTTTTCATCACGCCCACCCATCCCAAAGTCCTGGAGTCTAATCCCCCATTTACCCTCACCGGCTTTTGGTCACTGCGCATGCACAGTCGATTAGTTGGCGAATTCCCCGTAGCCTAGCTGTCTCTCACTGGAGGGCCTCCATGGTGCTAAACCGTCACCAACTATGGCACAAATGGAGTTCGTATTGGATTTGACAAAGTGACAATTCGTCCCGCTTCTTTCACTTCATTTAATACCTGAGGGAAATTTGAACGGCCTTTAATTAAGTATGAAATGTTTTTGGCTTTTTGACTCGAGCGAATTCAAGTCGAAAATTTCCAGTTTTCATCTTTTCTTCCTTTATTACATTACACAAACAAGATTAATAGTCGTAGTTAACTTAAAACTGTTTACTTAAACTTTAAAATGCTGTAAGTCTTTCATTAAAACCTAAAAATTTCTATTAAAATCGAATAAATATTTAAGTCAGAGGAGAATTTAAGACTCAAAAACAACCATTAAAACTATTTAAAAATTATTAAATAAAAAAAAAATCGAATATTAAAATTTGTTTATAAAATAATTCTGCATTAGTAAATGTAGAGATATTTAAACAATGATAGTTTAACGATCAGAATTTTTCACATTTAAATATTCAAAATAAGTTCTACCATACTTTTAAAATCCTGTAGAGTATTGCCTAATTAAATTTAAAATAAATCTGTTAATTATTCATAATTCGCCAGAAATTTCGTATAGGAATCTATTTTCCGGACTCAAAAACAATCAAAATATTTTTTGTTTTAAAATTTCGTTACTTGTACGTAATAAATAAAAAAATAATGGATATTTTCCATTTAAAAAAATCACTTATTAAACTTTATTAAATAAATTTTAAAATGTTTTTAAGTTTACATTCTAGTTGAATTCTATTTTGTGTCAGATAAAGGAACATGATCAAAACCTAAAGTGTTAATCTCCATTAATTCCTTGTATATTTTCTTATCTGAAAATTGTGTATTTTTCCTTACTGAATATCGAGACCGCGCTGTCAACGTTATTAGCGCAGTAAATTTACATATTAGTGGTAGGGCAGAGAACAGCTAGAGACAACAACACGCCGAAGTGACATTGATCTATGGATTGTCGGTTTGCAAGAGGGGAGCTGCATGTCATAGGTGTGACGTAAGTCCTTCCAAAGCACATTTTGAGACCAATGCCTCCTTATCGTCGGCTTCAAACGGAATACTTATTATTTATGAAAGTATCGTTGCTTACAGCTTGGACAATTTAAATTGCCTGATGACTTTATTCTTAGAAATTTCAGAATGATTATTAAATACTCTTTAGCTTATACTATTTAATTTTATTATCTCTGACGGTCGATACAAAACAAAATAGAAACGGTTTTCGCAGAATAAAGCCGTTAAAAACTTCTTTTTATATTATTGACTGAATTGAAAAATCGATAAAATACTTTTAAATAGATTTATATTTTTATATAGGCCTATATAAACTTCAAAGCAGCATAAATCCCGTTTAAGTACAAAACTCTCTTTATTTATTTTTTTAACAACTATCAAATATATATTTTTATGAATAAATTATTTCGTTGCACTAAATCTAAATTATGTATTTTCTAAATTATTTAATATATATACAACATATATACAAACACATATATATTGTGTGTCTATCCATTTGGGCCACATGTCGAAAACTCAATGATAAATTAAGGTTATGGCTTACGACTAGACCAAGAATAAGGACCGATGAAATATGGTTATCTGATTAGTTTCAGAAGATCGAAAGAAAAAAATTGTTTTAAACTTTGACATCTGAGCAAATTGGGTGGGCTTGAATTGTATAGACATATCTTTCCCCATAAAGTTTAGGATAAAAATGATACGGCGTACACACTTAAAGTAAATACATGTTATAGCCTATGTAAATGCACTTAAACCTAATAAATATTACTCAAATTATTTTATATAAACTATTTTCAAACTATATATTACATAAATTTTCATCAAAATCTTATTATTTTTTTTATCTGGTGCAAGCAAATCTTTCAAGTATGAAACTCGTAGGATGCTATGCTATAGCCTAAGTAAATAATCTTTGTTTTTATAAAAACAAGTCGAAGATAATTTAAATGTATATGCTTAAAATTACGGAAAAACAAAACATTAAATTTACATTTAAACATTATATACATATGCTCTTTTTTACTTGAAATTTTAGGTATTCATAATTAATGATGTCTAGACTTATAATAATTATGACTACTCTAATGAGTAGTTTAGATTATGTGAATGCCATAACATAAAATAAAACTATATTTTTTAATAGAATATAAATTTATTCGTTAAAATTTTAATAAAATTAACTCTAAAATAAACCAGAACTTTTATAATAGGACAATAAAGAAAATCTATAATTTTATTTTGAGAACAAATTTAATTTCATTTAACTTACAAATTAATTTATTTCATTTTGGCAAACATATAAGAACTTTTAAATTTAAAGTTTCATAATGATTTTGCCAAAATTATAGACCTATTTTTGGCCATAATTTTAAAAATTAAAATGCAAAACAAGAACAAAAACTCCATAATTCTTGAAGATTTACTGTTTAACAATCTGATTAAATATAGAATTTAAAACAAAATACTTACTTTAGTAGACAAAAACTGGAAAAAATTCATTTAAATGTATGAATTGGTCTTTATTTTCTCAGAGGATTCTCAACTGCATCACTTGAAGCACTCGAAAACATCGGAGAAAACAGCACCTCAAAGATAATATTTATATTTAGCAAGAATCTTAAACTTAAAATAATTTAAGAAATATTAAATTTATTCATAAACAAATCTTTTTACTCTATTATTCAGTCTGTATACATATATTTAATACAGTTAAAACAAAAACTTACCTGAAAAATTCATCACTTAAACCATTGTGAATAATTACAATTTTATATATATAAAAGAATGTAAAGTATTTGTTTAAACAATAAGAAAATATATCTCGATAAATGCTTAATATTCTACGGAAAGTGTTATGTAGAGTATAGATTTTTAATCTATAAATAGTCGTGTTTTAAATTTCATAACAAACAAAATGCCTTTGTTTACATTTTAAAATCTAGTTTAAATAGACAAGTTTACTGTCAATGTCAAGTGTAAGGTAATAAAATATAACATAAAAGTGTCGTGTGATGACTTATGTAATTTTAAACTTACCTGTGGATTTAGTCTAAAGCTGGTGCTGAAATGTTTATATATGATTGATAAAAGTTTCGGTGAAAACATCATTAATTTCTCTAGTAATCATTTATATTTCCGTTATTTTCCGCACACAATATGGCGTGAGTATAAAACTACCATCTCCATAATTTAGAATGATAATATAAATTCGTATTTAGAAGCGGATAAGATTTTTAAGTTCAATAATATTCAGGTTAAAGTTTAGAATCGGTAAGCTACACGAACAAGTTTCTGAAACTGGAATCGATTAATCTAGTTAGATCACTTTCAATTGAATAAATGTTTAGCTGATCGAAGGAATTTCATTATCGCATCTCGAATCACATCATTAAGTTTGTATTGATATGCAAAATTCCTCATTTAATTATAAATTAAATACGAACTTTCTTGACTATAACAAACGTATAATTCATAAATAATTAATTCGTACACGAATATTTTATGTTATCATAGTAAGTATTAAAGATTTTGCAACATAAAAAAGTAAAAAAAATGTAGTGATAATAAATCAACAAGTTGTCAGTAAGTTTAATGTTTTTATAAGCTGTCTGTCTGTGTGTATGTTATGCGAAAAAAATTGCATCTATATCGACATCGTTTTCAGGAAGTGTCGTTTTTATTGCATTCTTCTCTGAAGAAAAAAAATACAACGAGTGTAAGATACTCCTCCCAGATCAGATGTACACATACAAAATGGGAGAAGATGCAGTTGACATAAGTTAGACCTAAAATGGGGTATCACTTCAAAATAACACAACAGATCTGTAATAACAATAACAAGAAAATATGGGCGTTGGGGTAATGGCTTGATGTAAATTGGGGGGGTCACACAGTCAGCACAGCTTTGTAAATGCTGTTGTCGAAACTTATAAACAACATAATACATACATAATTTTGTTTTTTTTTCCTTAACCTTTCATCACTATAGATCACTAGGCGTCTAAGAAATTGTGCATTAGACGAAAACAGAAATGAGAAATGAAAATAATTCTTTTTTTCACAACCCTTTGCAACCTTGACAACAATATACAAATTCGCGTAATTCCATACATTCTGAAAACCGTACATAAAATATACAGTACATGTAAATTGATTACATACATACCTCCAGGGGAAATTTATACACGGACAGTCAGGTAGTCAGTGTGAGAATTGAATATTTGAAAAACACACGAACGTAAATCTATCCATACAAACCGGTATGTATGTACTGTACATACATGCATATGTGATACAAAAGCTACATACATACAAATTAAAGAACATTTTTATCTCTTCTTTTTTATATCATCGTCAACTCGTGTAGGTAGATATGCTTATAAAATGTTGAAATATTTATTGACTTTAAAATTAAAAAAGATTTAAACCGTTCCTTTCTTTTCTCGTGAGACTGTCGCCGGAAGGGAAACTTGGGCGCTTGTTTTGGTGCCTCTTTACGTAGAATAGTGCAAGCGGATGTTAAATGTATGAGGAGAACATGATCGATCAGTAACCGCGCGATAAAAATGTCCATTTATATTCAGTAAACGTCGTATATTTGGAAAGCACATATTGGAAAATTCTGTGATGCATGTTGTGTCCACTCAATCCGATTTTAAGCGGTTTGACCAATAGGGCTTCCTATTCTCATACATCCTTTTAAGGGAAAGAACATTTACATAGCTTAAAGTGCGATAGAAAAACAATTTTGGCCGTGATTTTTCCTTGAAAATGTTAAAAATATGAATCTATTTAAGCTACTCTGATAAGTGTTTTTTAGTAAATATCCTTTAGTACAAGTAAGATGTTGATCCCTAAATATATTTTCATCTTATAAATTCCTTCAATAATGCTATCTAAATCAAATTTAAATGTCACATATTTTTGAATAAATTTAAAATAATAAATAAACTTCGATTATTTTATCATTAGCATTGGCATATTTCATTTCTAAACAAAAAAGAAATAAAAACAATTTAAAGTAAATTTATTTTTGACAAAGTTTCTAAAGAAAGTATCAAATCATTCATTTTAAAAAGCGTGGTTATGATCCTTTCATTTAAATTTAGATCCGTACTTAAATGAAAAATTCGCAGCGTGTTTCTGAATATCCTTAAAGATTCTCCCCCCTTTTAAATATACATTTTATGTATAAAAAAATTGTGGTTAGATATAAATAAACCGTTAAAGAAAAAAAGATAAAATTAAATGTAAAATTCAAAAAAACAGTATAAAATTTTACATATATTATAAAGAATTAAAAGAATTTAAAGAGCAACATACCTGTAAAACGAGCTTACTAGATGTAATATTTCTATAAAAAAAGAAATTATTGTGATTTCATACAAGTGAATACAGTGAAAGTAATACATAATAATAATATACATGTCTGTTCTAAAGATTAAGAAAAAATTAAAAATTTAGATAGTGTAATAATATATAATTTGATTTATTGCCAGTCATTAAATCAACAAGGAAATCAAACGCTAATAAAATTGATAAAGACGTCGTTAAAACAAAATTCGGTACTTTAGGTGATTCTAAGAATGGATCCATTTAATTTTGGAGGACGCAAAACTTACGTGACAAAATGCATTGGTACGACCATTTACAATGGCTGAACGTGTAATAAAAATAAATCATAGAAAAACAGAAAAACCAACTCTTTTAAGCTATAAAATAAACAGACAATTTTAAAAATAGAATACGAGCCTATTAAAATTATGGAATACGGCAATTTTTCTAAACTAACGAAGGTAAATATTGTTTTTTAAAATTTATCGATAAAATTAGAAAATAAAAATAAACGAAATATATTACAAATAAGAAAAACAAGGCATGATTCGATCATATAAACGCAAGAAAACAAATGAACATGAAACAAGACACGTGGGTAGCACGTGGTATATCCATTTACAAGGTCGTAGTTCCTTCATTTCCTTGCAACCTTGTCAGCTAAAGTCATTCGTTTTGATAGTTTTAAGGACGGGCAACCACGGAACACTAGCTGCGTTTTTCACTGATATTGAAGGAAGAGATTAATCGGTTATTTCTCTTGTAGTCGGCGGGTAACGTGGTTTCATTAACACAAATAGGAAGAGAAAAAATGTTACTATCTACTTAATGTGATCTCCTATCTTTAAGAGCTGTCGTTTTTCTTGTCTGTGCGTTAATCATACAGGCATGCTTTGGAAACGATCGCTGTTTTCCGTATAAACGATAATACCAGTAGGTTAGAAGCAATCAAGAGGTTTTATTATTGCCGAGGTTTTGAGAAATGACTAATATCAATTTATTAATTAGACTGTTATAATCCTAAGATTTATTGATAAATATTATTAAGCTTCTTTTAACCAATAAAATAAATCGAAAAATACTTCTATAAAATATTCTTCACGTAAACAATGAGAAAGGAGATTTAAATCTATACATCAACATTTTACAATTTTTCCTTTATCTATAACAACGATTTACATTACCTGCTGAAAAAAAAAATTAATTTTTCCCCCTTTAGGAATTTAAAACATATTTTTCTCCATAAAAAAGAAAACTCAATGCCAAATTTTCAATTAAAATTCTCAAATATTTTATACTTATAGTAATAAGATTTTTAATTATTTAAATTATTATGAAATTATTCCTCTATTGAATGATATACACATAGGCCTAGATCTAGAAATAAACTCATTTAAGGAACATTAACATCAAAGGCGAGTAATTCAATCGCTGTTGATGTCACGTAAAATCAACTCTTCAATCTACATTCATTTTCATTTAATGAATTGACATTTTAAGAATATAAAAAAGAAACTTGACAGATTTTAATAACGATAAAACTATCAAGAAAAGAAACTAAAAGTTTCTCTTTATTATTATTATTACTTTTTTTTTTGCTAATTTTGAAGGATCTATCTTACAACAATAGAACTATTAGCAGAGACATGTTTATTTACATTATTGATTGATTATTGATCAAACTGACTGATTGTTCATTCAAATATATTAAATAATTATAATTATTATGTTATTTTAATTTTTTAAAGCTTGTTAATTTAGAAAGAGGAATAATTTTTGTTAAATAGTTTCCATTCTAATTAAAATAAATGATAAATGTTACTTCTTTATAAGAAAGTAATGCGAAGAATATTCGGATTTCTTATATAAAAACATTGCTTTAAAATTTAATATTTTTAAAGCACGAATAAGTTGGGAATTATTTTTAAAATCGTATCACTATTTAATGCGGATAACAGATATTAAGACAAAGTTTACATTATAAACGTGAGATCGGCCTTAATGTTCGTTGGGTACAGTCTTCTCTCCATTAAGCGACGAATATTCAATCAATAGTGTTTCGTAGGAGAAAAGAAGAGGGAAAAAATTTACAGAACAATCGATGGAAGGCATAAGAAGCAAGTAACGACTTTAGACAGGGATGACCTGACCCTAGTGTTCGGCCGCAACTCTGATCCAGGGAAAATAATGAATGGTAGGATCGGTAACCAAGACAGAAGCCTGGTTAATTGTGTCGTAAGCCTGGAGACTTAGGCTGCCATCAATCAAGCCAGTGTGGCTTGTCGTTGATGTTGTCGACTGCTACTTTAAGCTGATGCTTCAGTCACGTGATTTAGTGACACAATGAACAAAGACCCGGAATTTTCATCAATATAACCTATATAGTTATTTTCTACGTTTATTCTGTGCAGATCTATATATACCTTTAGGTCTATTATTCCTTTCCTTACTAAACTCTAATGTTTAAATGGAAGAACCACTTCTAGCTAATTTAAAGTTAAGATTTTTTTATAAACGATTTACTGGAAGAAAAACTATTTGTCACAAAGATAACAAATTGATACTAAAGTACAAAATAATCTACAACAGATAAAATCTATAAGTCTAAATCACACAATAAAATAAATCATCCGGTAGCTTTAAATAAAAAGCTACAACTTGTAAATTTAAAAGTTTAATTTTAGTCAATTTAACGTTTTAAATTTATTAATTTACTCGAGTTAGAACCCAATTATATATATTTTTGAATATAGGAGAAGAAATCTAAGGTTAAAGTTCATACAGTTGTTAACATAGGTTCAGATATCGCCAGTTAATCAATATTATGTTTTGTAAAGATATAACGATGTTTATTATGATTTATAGAACAATGTAAAGCTACTCTTAGACTGATTTTATCATGTTATAATTCATACATTTTAACATAAATGTATAGATAAGACTAAATCAGATTTCATGTATTATTTAACACGATAACCTGTAACATGAAACACGTAAAAAAAGTTAATTTAACCCAAATGATTTTAATAATTATAGATAAAATAAATAAATGAAAGATAAAATTAGTGTTTTTCTTCCTGTACGTCAAAAATACAGCCCAAATTTCGATTTTATAGTTGTTAAATA
This sequence comes from Centruroides sculpturatus, assembly GCF_000671375.1. Lineage (NCBI taxonomy): Eukaryota > Metazoa > Arthropoda > Arachnida > Scorpiones > Buthidae > Centruroides > Centruroides sculpturatus. The sequence continues at coordinate 305,859 of NW_019384341.1, forward strand.
AATTGGATTCTTTAAAAAATAATCGCATAATTTATGTTTAAAGTTTTCTGTTTCTTAATATCGATTCAAACCTATAGATTGTTTAATATTTAAATTTCAAGTTATTATACTCCATTCTGGAGTAGCAGTGAATACATTATTTAGTTAGTGTTCAGTGGCTGGAAATTTCCCTACGCCGAACTTTAGCCATCGTAACTTGCAAGAGGAGCAGGCAGCTACTTATTATGTAAACCATGTTCCGGGGCGGAGGGAGGTTAAAGTTGCCCACTATAGGCTCTACCCAGAGAAGTCTCTGCATTAGAGACGGCCTTTCCCTTCTGACCTCTGACCCATAACATAAGCACTGAACTATTTCGATAAGTCATTCCACCGAGCCACTTTCAAATTAAACAACAAAAATTTCGACATTTTCTAAAATTAATTTAATTCGAAGAATAAATATACGCTCAAATACGATAAATAAACCACATTTAAATTAAAAAAAATACATAAGTTTCTTAACAAGCAAATGAAGTATTTACAATCAATTATACGAAACATGGAACAAAACCCATAGAAAGTAGGAACAAGTAAAAACTTTCGAAGCTGAACTGAAACACATTTTTTGAATTTGTAACAAGGCGTTAACATAATAAGTCGATTCAATGCCAATAAGTTGTCAAGTTTAGTTCCAATAGATTTGTTATGAATAGATTATTCAAGGCCGATTTCCATACGCCTATCAAATTGCATTATCTGGCTAACAAAACATCGCTACTTCAAAGTATACAACCTGTTTGAATTTAAATGTTGTAACGTATATCTTATTTCATAATCATCGTATAAGTTCGGCATAATAAAAACAGTAGCCCACATCTAGAATTACAAAGAATAGAATCGATATAAAGATAAAAACACCATTCCATAAATGTAACCTGGATAAGTACTAACTTACTTCCATTCAGATACGCGCATTTACAAGAATTGATAGGAAACGACTAGAAAATTACTAATTTCTAATTATTCTTATTCAAATTTTCAATGTTTAATAGTTAAATTTAGAATCTGTTATGAAATTGCGAAGATTAAGTATTGTAAATATTATTGTAAATACATGGAAATTACTAAACTTATTCATCATATTTATAGTAAATGACAGCAATTAAAATAACTTACACATGAATCTGACATTTTAGTGTTAAATTTTTATAAGAAACGTCATATTTTGCCACTAATTTTATAAAATAATTATAAAAAAATAAGCATATAAACCCTATATATTCTTATACATAAACACAATTAAAATTACTTTTTAAGAATAATATGTTTTAAAAAGTAATAATTTATGAATAAATAAGCTTAAAAATCCATATGCCAATGCTAACAGATAAATAATCATCAGAAAATGCGTATTTTTACAAAAATTATTTTTTCGGTTTTAAAGTTTAGGGCGTAGTTAGAAAATGTAAGTAAATATTTTTTAGGAGGTTAGAAATTTAGATAAGTTCAGGTTTATTTATGGCTTGTAAATGACTTGTGTCTTTACAATGTAAGGCGATTTTCAGACATAATTTACGGAATAATATAAGTAATATAATAGGTATTAAATATATATTTTTATGAATAAATTATTTCGTTGCACTAAATCTAAATTATGTATTTTCTAAATTATTTAATATATATACAACATATATACAAACACATATATATTGTGTGTCTATCCATTTGGGCCACATGTCGAAAACTCAATGATAAATTAAGGTTANAATTTTGAAGGATCTATCTTACAACAATAGAACTATTAGCAGAGACATGTTTATTTACATTATTGATTGATTATTGATCAAACTGACTGATTGTTCATTCAAATATATTAAATAATTATAATTATTATGTTATTTTAATTTTTTAAAGCTTGTTAATTTAGAAAGAGGAATAATTTTTGTTAAATAGTTTCCATTCTAATTAAAATAAATGATAAATGTTACTTCTTTATAAGAAAGTAATGCGAAGAATATTCGGATTTCTTATATAAAAACATTGCTTTAAAATTTAATATTTTTAAAGCACGAATAAGTTGGGAATTATTTTTAAAATCGTATCACTATTTAATGCGGATAACAGATATTAAGACAAAGTTTACATTATAAACGTGAGATCGGCCTTAATGTTCGTTGGGTACAGTCTTCTCTCCATTAAGCGACGAATATTCAATCAATAGTGTTTCGTAGGAGAAAAGAAGAGGGAAAAAATTTACAGAACAATCGATGGAAGGCATAAGAAGCAAGTAACGACTTTAGACAGGGATGACCTGACCCTAGTGTTCGGCCGCAACTCTGATCCAGGGAAAATAATGAATGGTAGGATCGGTAACCAAGACAGAAGCCTGGTTAATTGTGTCGTAAGCCTGGAGACTTAGGCTGCCATCAATCAAGCCAGTGTGGCTTGTCGTTGATGTTGTCGACTGCTACTTTAAGCTGATGCTTCAGTCACGTGATTTAGTGACACAATGAACAAAGACCCGGAATTTTCATCAATATAACCTATATAGTTATTTTCTACGTTTATTCTGTGCAGATCTATATATACCTTTAGGTCTATTATTCCTTTCCTTACTAAACTCTAATGTTTAAATGGAAGAACCACTTCTAGCTAATTTAAAGTTAAGATTTTTTTATAAACGATTTACTGGAAGAAAAACTATTTGTCACAAAGATAACAAATTGATACTAAAGTACAAAATAATCTACAACAGATAAAATCTATAAGTCTAAATCACACAATAAAATAAATCATCCGGTAGCTTTAAATAAAAAGCTACAACTTGTAAATTTAAAAGTTTAATTTTAGTCAATTTAACGTTTTAAATTTATTAATTTACTCGAGTTAGAACCCAATTATATATATTTTTGAATATAGGAGAAGAAATCTAAGGTTAAAGTTCATACAGTTGTTAACATAGGTTCAGATATCGCCAGTTAATCAATATTATGTTTTGTAAAGATATAACGATGTTTATTATGATTTATAGAACAATGTAAAGCTACTCTTAGACTGATTTTATCATGTTATAATTCATACATTTTAACATAAATGTATAGATAAGACTAAATCAGATTTCATGTATTATTTAACACGATAACCTGTAACATGAAACACGTAAAAAAAGTTAATTTAACCCAAATGATTTTAATAATTATAGATAAAATAAATAAATGAAAGATAAAATTAGTGTTTTTCTTCCTGTACGTCAAAAATACAGCCCAAATTTCGATTTTATAGTTGTTAAATAAATTGGATTCTTTAAAAAATAATCGCATAATTTATGTTTAAAGTTTTCTGTTTCTTAATATCGATTCAAACCTATAGATTGTTTAATATTTAAATTTCAAGTTATTATACTCCATTCTGGAGTAGCAGTGAATACATTATTTAGTTAGTGTTCAGTGGCTGGAAATTTCCCTACGCCGAACTTTAGCCATCGTAACTTGCAAGAGGAGCAGGCAGCTACTTATTATGTAAACCATGTTCCGGGGCGGAGGGAGGTTAAAGTTGCCCACTATAGGCTCTACCCAGAGAAGTCTCTGCATTAGAGACGGCCTTTCCCTTCTGACCTCTGACCCATAACATAAGCACTGAACTATTTCGATAAGTCATTCCACCGAGCCACTTTCAAATTAAACAACAAAAATTTCGACATTTTCTAAAATTAATTTAATTCGAAGAATAAATATACGCTCAAATACGATAAATAAACCACATTTAAATTAAAAAAAATACATAAGTTTCTTAACAAGCAAATGAAGTATTTACAATCAATTATACGAAACATGGAACAAAACCCATAGAAAGTAGGAACAAGTAAAAACTTTCGAAGCTGAACTGAAACACATTTTTTGAATTTGTAACAAGGCGTTAACATAATAAGTCGATTCAATGCCAATAAGTTGTCAAGTTTAGTTCCAATAGATTTGTTATGAATAGATTATTCAAGGCCGATTTCCATACGCCTATCAAATTGCATTATCTGGCTAACAAAACATCGCTACTTCAAAGTATACAACCTGTTTGAATTTAAATGTTGTAACGTATATCTTATTTCATAATCATCGTATAAGTTCGGCATAATAAAAACAGTAGCCCACATCTAGAATTACAAAGAATAGAATCGATATAAAGATAAAAACACCATTCCATAAATGTAACCTGGATAAGTACTAACTTACTTCCATTCAGATACGCGCATTTACAAGAATTGATAGGAAACGACTAGAAAATTACTAATTTCTAATTATTCTTATTCAAATTTTCAATGTTTAATAGTTAAATTTAGAATCTGTTATGAAATTGCGAAGATTAAGTATTGTAAATATTATTGTAAATACATGGAAATTACTAAACTTATTCATCATATTTATAGTAAATGACAGCAATTAAAATAACTTACACATGAATCTGACATTTTAGTGTTAAATTTTTATAAGAAACGTCATATTTTGCCACTAATTTTATAAAATAATTATAAAAAAATAAGCATATAAACCCTATATATTCTTATACATAAACACAATTAAAATTACTTTTTAAGAATAATATGTTTTAAAAAGTAATAATTTATGAATAAATAAGCTTAAAAATCCATATGCCAATGCTAACAGATAAATAATCATCAGAAAATGCGTATTTTTACAAAAATTATTTTTTCGGTTTTAAAGTTTAGGGCGTAGTTAGAAAATGTAAGTAAATATTTTTTAGGAGGTTAGAAATTTAGATAAGTTCAGGTTTATTTATGGCTTGTAAATGACTTGTGTCTTTACAATGTAAGGCGATTTTCAGACATAATTTACGGAATAATATAAGTAATATAATAGGTATTAAATATATATTTTTACTGTAAACTTAAAGTATTAATTGTATTTTTATAGAACTAGTTGTAAAAATGAGAGAAAAAAAAAATGGGCGTAGATAAAATTTTTCTGAATAGGTCAAAACAAAATGCTAAAACCAACATTACAGGTTATAGAGGTAGTATTTCTAATGTTTCCCTTTCGAGATTACCTTCACGAGAGAAAAAAGGATCGAGTTTAATTAAAAATTAAACAAGAAAACAGTAGAAAGTTTACGAAAGTTATAAAAAATTCTAACGTATATAACAATACAGTTTGGTTTTTTTACGTATTTTCAGGTATTAGGCTTACCAAATTGGTCTACTAACTGCATTTTACGTATATTGAGGTGTATTTTACAGTCTTGGAAAAAATACTAATAGTCTACCATCACTCTGGTCTCATCCTGGAGGATTGATGCGTCCATTCTTCAGGGAACTGAGAATTGGCTCTATGAATAAATTTCCACTTGAATAAAACAATTGTTATTTAAGTCGACAGATCAATTTTATCATCATGGGAAGAACAGGAATACTAAATGAAATTGGTAGCACTATATGCAATATAAGACACTTGGATTGGGAGATAACTGTGCCCTACTACAGTACTTTTAATATTTGAATAGTATTAATAAGTAAGAATATCAATGAATAATGTAGTTTGGATTGACGGTAGAGAATGCCATCTGGATGCACAAAACTACATGGAAAATTCACTTAGTAGCCTAAAGGTTTATGTAAATAGTTATAATCTTATATTTATGTTATTATCTATCACTTTGAAGTGGCAAGAATGAAATTTTGATAACCCCCTTCAAGTATATTTTTACGTATTGATCTAAAAATGATCATTCTTTCGATCCTTTCTGTAATGATCCACTAGAGTGATTAAGTTAGCCACACCATCTGTAGTAAACAATGTACAGACCCTGTATCACAGCGGAATTTGCCTGGTGGATACAGACAGAACTACCAAGCATAGAACTCTATAGGCAGGATACGAAACGCGGTTTGTAATAACGGCTACCTTGGATATCCAGACTGGAACGAACTGTAGATAGGCCTATCTGTAAATAAAATCATTGTTGGAAAAAGGTTTCTGTCGACTTCCTTTCTTCCAATAAGTCTTATAATGGAAGCTCATAAAAGCCTATACACAATTATTTTCCTGATAGAACTGGAAGATCTGTATCATTTGTTGATAAACTTGAAAGGAGATGTGAATAGCTAAAAAAGCAGTTATTTTACCGAAGATAAAAAGTGAAATTAGCATATCTTTTCATAAAAATGATAATTTGTTTTTTCTTTCTTTCTTAAAAATATCAAATTTTGATGCACAAAAAGATTGCTAAAACAATTGTGCACGAATCTCTTCTATGTAAATGTATTCACCCCTTGCTTCATCGTAAGGACGAAATTTTTCTCTCCAATAGGCCTATATGCTTTTTTTATTAATCTTTTCAGAAGCAGTCTTCTTTCTTTGCTCGTTAGCTACGGTTTTAGATATACTTGATAGCTTTTATAGTTGAAGAGGGACACCGTGCCCTTTTATAGTACTGCGAGCTCGCGAGACAGAGTTTATAATTCTAAATCTTTTCTGGAGTAGGCCTATCGTATCTTTTACACAGGCTAAATTTATCCAAAATACATTCAAATCAATATAAACAATAGAATAATGAACGTAAAAAATGTATTTATGATAAATTTATGAATATAAATAGATATTTTCTTAACACAGGAGAAATAAATTCTCTTCCATGCTAAATTGTAAATAATTTGAAAGATAACAACTGTTTTAAAACATATTAACAAGTAAATAGATCTATTGCCCCATCAAAAATATTTTAACATAGAAATGTAAACAAATGAACGGTAAAAATATTTTTTAACTTTGTATATCGTATACGTTTCGACATCATTTTTAAGTTACACAGGTTGTCTAATCAATAAAGTACTAACAAATGCGATTCATAATCTTAAAGAAAGTTCTGATTTGTACGTATACTTCAAGAACATGGCAGGTCCAATTTATCGTATACACGTGTAGAACATTCTACCCAATTTTATAAACAGGCCTATTACTGCATAGTTTAATAGAGATCACTTCTAATTCGGATTTATTAATCGTATTGCCCTTTCTACACAGAAGTTCCCATGATGGTCATAAAAATACCGGCATTATCATTTAACCGGTAACATGACAAACAGTATCCTACTACAGATTTATGTACAATATAGACCTCCTACAACGATGTTGCTAGAGCACACATAAGTACAACACAGAACGTCCTAAGCAAATACCTGAAGGAATAGATTCAAAAGATACAGCGTTTAAAAGAGAAAGAGAAAGATATAGGCAACAGAGAAATAGATAGATAGATAGACGCTCTGATTACGCCTTTCGTAAAAGTCTCACAACTCGACGAGATTCTTATATCGAAAAGATGACGGTTAAAGTTTTGCTCAGCAAAACTCCACCCAATATAATGTCCAAAATCAAGAAATGGAATCTCTGGAAAGCAACGCGGTTTATATCTTCACTGGATCAACAGATAATCCAGATCTACTTACATATACTCCAGGAGCAGTTATTGGACGACAAGGGTAGAATCTTAGGTTCTTCTATGCTGACCGCTTTGCATTTTCTCCACATTACAAACCTCTTTTAAATAAACAATTTTCTCGTAGATTTTTTACAAAAGAACAATTTGAAATCAATATTATTTTCGAAATTTAGATCTTTTAGCCAAAGTTAAGTCAGCAAAGTCTGAGCCTTTGCTACGACTGTGTCCTGTGGTTCCGCCTGGTATTCATCGTGTAAAATCCCTTAGCGTTATATTCTAGCGACTACAATCTCCTGACGGCGTCACATGCACAGCAACAAACTATTCAGCTTCTGCACTTTGCTCCTGAGTACAGTACACTGCGAAGATATATTGCAGGGGGCGGGAGTTTTGTGGGAGAGTTGAGAAGGGTACTCATGCCCCCTCCCATGTCCCATATACTTCGCATTCTGAGAACTTGTAACTGAGTTGGAATGTTGAGTAATACACATCATAGCTCTGTAAGACCATAGTCGTCTTTTGGATCATGTGTTGGTGGATGATGAGGTGGCGGCAATGTAGATGGAGGTTGCTGTTGGGCCTGTGGTGGTGCTTGATGTCGCTGTTGATTCTGTTGATTACGATTATTGATAGCAGCTAAATTCTGATTTCTATTTGGATTCTTTTTAACATTTTTCGTGTTCGGTAATTTGTTGTCTTTTTTCCATTTCATTCTCCTATTTTGAAACCATATTTTTATCTGCCTTTCACTGAGACACAGGGAATGAGCTATTTCGATTCTTCTCCTCCGCGTCAGGTAACGGTTGAAGTGGAATTCCTTTTCAAGTTCTAAAATTTGATGTCTAGTGTACGCTGTCCTCTGTCTTTTAGGTTCCATTCCAGTAAAGTTTCCATTTGCAGCTAAAGGAAAGAAAAACACACAACATTAGATGACATTCGATATATAATTATTATTCGGGATGATTGTACAAAAAAAATTAAATTTTGAATTAAATCATCTAAATACAGAATACGTACTTAAGCTTCACATAACTTTATATAAAACATTCAATTAAATTAAACTTTACTGTTAAAAAATAGACAAAACTAACATAAATTAGCACTATGATACTGAAATTAGATCTAAAAATTATAATTTTACGATAAAATCAAGAATATTAAAGTACAGATATTAAATTTCACTTATTCTTTCACTATTTAGCATAAAGTTATGGTGAATAAAAAGTTATTTAACTCTCTACCGGCTTACTGTATGAGCGGCCTAAACGTAATGACTATACTAAAAAGTCATTCATAGTCTACAATTTCAATTAAAGTAATAATAAATTAATTGTTTCGAACGTGGTTGGTTGTCACTATTCCACACAAGCCAAAACGTAACGTATTTATAATTGTGTATAACTTTAATTAAATAAACAATTTGAAAAATAATTTAAACTGAAACTAACAACAAACATTTAACACTTATTTACAATAACAATGGGACGTATGAATCAAAAATGTTCGGTTGTATATCAACGATAGTGACCTGTTTTTGAACCATTTCCTTCAACAAAATTTATTTTATTTTGTAAAATATTTGGCATGTTAAATAATGAAACGTTACGTAGCATTACGACCCAAAATTATTAAACAATCTAGCAAACTAGACTATAAAAATTTAAATTTTACTCGTTCTCTTTAACTTAACACATGAAATGACAATAAATAAAACTTGTTAAAAATATATATATTTAAATTTTAGTCAAGCATACTTTACATTCTTAATAAATTTATATTTTTATTCTCATTTTGATTAAAAATGTCCGACAACATTATTAAACTTAATAATTACAACTAATTTTATAACCTCAACAAAGAATAGAGATGCTAATAAATAGCTAACTGGAGAAAAATAGCTGCACCGGATTCCGTGAATGAAATAATGAATTCAGTAGGATATAATTCTTCTTGGTGGACGCCTGATATATAGCGACACTGACAGAAAAGCTGTTTAATGGCTGACTTTTGTGATGCTATAACTTGTTTACATTCGTATGAGGGTAGAAATGATGAGCTTAAGACTATCAGTCACATTCTCACTTGTGTCAACAAACATCGTGTAAGTAGACTAACGTTGATGAAATCGGATTTAATGATTGTAAATGGGATAGGTCTACGGATTTATGCCTGATCTAAACAACGCGCCACGGATGTCTACAGCCATGTTTTCTGCCTCAATGAGGATCATTGAATAAGACTGCTTCAAACAGGTAATTTATTGCTGGCTTGTTAAGTCTGAAAGTTATCGTCATTAATTTTATTAAAATTTTATCAATTCTCTATAATATTCCATAACGATAATATATTTTTCATTTCGTGGATTATATATAATACTAGATACAATATAAAAATTATAGTTTTTTTTATACATTAGGCCACGTATAAATTTTTGCTATTTTTGAATATTTAAACTTAGTCTATAAGTAATTATTAACGACAGAAAAGAACAACGAATGTGAATCTCTCTAATGACAATTCCAATGTAGGCCATGATCTAATTATCAATAATAAGCCTATCTAGCAAACTCTTTCTCTTAATTAATCGACTAAAATCAATGATTTTAAGTATTGCTATTATCTATTTTTATTCTTTTTCGAATTTACTTTGTATAAAGTATAATTACGTGCTTTATATCGGGATTAACAGAGATTAAAAATCAAACTGATATGGAAAAAAAATGAAAATTTTGCTTCATTTTTTTATTTAGTTGATACTTTTATATGAAGAAAGAATAGGATTAATAAACCCATTTACACATTATATAAAAGAATCGATGATATAAGAGATAAAGTAAAGTCTCATAGAAGAATTTATAATATGAAACAAATAGCAGACTTGATTATTTTTGTTTGTTTCGACAGCAACCTCTCTTTCTTTTTCTTCTTTTTTTTTAAAGAAATTTTAACTTAAAAATTGAACAATGCTCGATAATGATCTATTGTTTGAAGTCAATTACGTTAAAAAAGTTAATCGCTAATTTTGTTTTAATGGATAATTTTTTTTCCTTTAGTGAGTGTGTGTATGTGAAAATTTTGTTGCAAATTTTATCTCCAAAACTGAAAAATTCGAAAAACAAAATGTAAATTTTATGAAAAGTGTTATTAAAAATATATTGCCGCATGTTTTTTTAAATAATAAACTTAATTATTTTCACAATAAAGTTTGATAATTAAACATTGTTGAGCGAGAAGATGATAAGCAGAGAATTTGAATTCATCGCTTAAGGCATCATTATACACTGGCCTATATAAAAATGTTAATTTATCACTAATGTAATTGAATAACTTAAAGTATATTAAAAAGAATCTACTACATTTTTAAATTAATTTAAAACGGTGTAACGTGCGTATTATTCATTGTATACCATTGAAAGGGATAGATATAAATTTTAAAGTTATTATTCTACTAAAGTCATATTTAATAAGACAGATAGACAAACTGTCAACTTAAAAAATTATAAGATATAAATTAAGAATCTTATTATAATTTTCTAGTCTAAAATTCTCAAATATATTCGTGTAATTTTAGCTATAAATTAAGACTATTATTTAGCTAATAAATTGGTTAAGAGAATGTTAACAAGTAAATTTTCAAACTACTCCTTGACAAAAAGTTTCCTTTATTTCAGATCATTAGAGTCTAATTAAGAAAATCTGACTATTTAGATAGCAATTCCTAAACTGCTAGAAAATATTCAATGGATTTAAAAAAACGACAGAAAATGACGTTTATTTAATCGATTCTAGCCTAATTAAAGAAGCATCATTTTACTTAGAAGAAGTTAAAAGTCACTATAGAGTAGAATTATGACGTATCATATTTTTTAACGTCATTTAGGTTGTAAATATGCAATATCATTCATACAAATTAACAGTCTATAGATCCTATATAAAGTCAGCATTATAATTATTACATAATTTCTAAAATATTTTAAGCCTGTTTTATAATTTCATCCTATCCGTAAATCAGGCCTAGGTTACGTCTTTTCATTTTCGAATTACGAAAAGTTAAATGCGATGCCAAACGCGAGTGATCAATTGTCCAGAATATCATTAATTCCTATATTTAAACATTCTCTTCTATTAATAAACGTTTTATAAACTAAATGTAATATTTTTGTACGTGTGATTTTTTTTATTATTTTTGTTTCTAAACAATGCATATTTTCGATATTATTTATGCTCTAGTAGAGCATAATAAAATTTAAAGGCCTAGCAAGCATGCTTGAAAGTATTACACAGGACATACATAACATGATCTTAAAAATATATTATAAATTTTTACTATAATTTATAATATTTTCAGGTGTTGTGAATTTCATATTTAAACAGATTAAATTTAAATTAAATTATATAATAATAATAAATTGAATTTTATAAATTTACGTTCCTTCTCAAAACTTCTTTTAAGATACGTAAATTTGCTACCGAACTATTAATTTATTTCGAAAATATTTAAAAAATGTTCTCTATGACAGATTTGATTGGAAAACAATAGATGCAAACAATGTGTATTCAGGCACACGCCGCAAGTTATTCACAAGAAGTTCATAAACCGAGATGCTATGGAGTTAAAAAATCATCTCTAATTTGAATCCTAAATCAAAAGTGATTATATTGATTTTTTAAGTTAAAAAAAATAAAAATAATATTTTTGATATCTGTTCATTCACTCCATAATAGTTTCCGACATGTTCAAGCTTCTGTGTCTAAACAGCTGCCCGGGGGAAATCAATTCCCCGCTAGGTCCAAGTAGTATAGTTAATAGATCCCACCATCGGAGAACTTTGTGATTGCATCTATGTGAGGTGGAGAAAACAATTTGGCTTTACAGGAAAAAGAAATCCCTGCTGTGTTAGAGATTGACATTACTGTCACTAACATTTTATATAGAGCTGAATTTCGATGATGATGATGCCATTGACATTTCACTTTTCCATTTATAGACTTTTAAATTCAAATATAAATTTTATACCTTTAATTGCAGTTCTTATTTACATCGTTTAAAGTTTTCTATGTTATGGTAAGACATTAATATTTAGATTAAAACGCATGTAAAGTAATATATTTACAATAGAAAACAGTAAACTTAGAATGGTTCTGAGCTAAATGTGTTTGCCTTTGTTTCAAAGTTAGTTACATATTGCTGGATTTTGAATTTTCTAAGTTAATCAACAAACTTGATTAAGTTCCTCCGGGACGTAGCATGACTGCAAATTAGATTAGAAAATGTCTTCAAACTTGATTCTTATGCATTCTTATTTAAATGTTAAGATTTACGGAAAATTCGAAAGATATGCTAAAATTTTATTGTATAAATCATTAAAATTCCATTTAATTTTAAAATTAAAAAAAAACGAACGATTTAATGATTAAATAATGTTAGCCATAATAATTTAATTTTTTTGCATATTTTACTGAATAATTTTCACTTAAGAAAACACTCGAATTTTAAGTTTAAATAATCGATTTAAAATGATATTAATGCCATTTAAAAGTAATTGGATTTAATTATTATGTTTGTAGATTTAGATTAGTCCTTTTAAAATATTATTTGATGTAAAATATNTTTTATATCATCTATAAAGATTCTTTTATAGCGAGACAAACACAGAGAATATAAATCATACAGAAGCTTATCCATTGCATCATTTTTCAAGTTCAGTTTTAAAACTGTAAACAAACAATGAACTTAGCAAATATATTATTAAATATCTAGATTATCTTGGGAATTTGTGTTAAAAATATATCAATTTTCATATAATTATTAATAATTTGATATCAAATTAAATATTTTTATTTTTCATTTAGCTTTCTATATCATAAAAATATCCTTAAAAAGTGCAGATTCACTAATCATGCAATATTTACAACGTGAATTTTATAAACTTTAAAGAGCATAAACTAAAAAAATTAGGTCTGTTCCTGTGTAATAACATAGCTTATATAAGATGAAAAATACAAAGAGCTCTGTCATATAAAAATCCTTGTTCTTATCTTGATATGGAATCGCTAACAAAGGAATAAACTTCTAAAACAAGCGGAACAATAATGGACTAGTTGAGTTCTCCTTATTTTCTGTGCGGAGGAGGGCTGCTTATGAGAATTTATCTGTACGGCACATCGCTAACATTTTTTGTCGTCCGAATAAGAGGACATGTTGTCACAACTAGGTACAGTCTGGTACGGGAAATATGTAGGACATGCCTGGGGTGCTTAAATGGGGGTTGGAAAATCGGTTCGCAAATTCTCAGGTAAGAAAACTATGTAGCAGATTTCTTGTGGGTTTTTGAAGATAAACTGTTAATTAAATACATTTATCTATATGTTATATCTTAATATTAACCTTGAGAGAAAATAGAAGATTACCAGGAAAAAATGATACTGTAGTATTTTATCTAGTCAAGTATCTAAAATGGAAACATATCCAGTTAGGATTTATATAAAACCTCACTTTTATCTGTTGGCTTGAACGTATGCAATTTATTACGTTAGTATAAATTCATAATTAAGTTTGTAGACTTTTCAAGAAAATTTGAGCTAAAATATAAATTACACGGAGGTGTAACTTATAGGACGAAAGGTAGAGACTTAGAATTATATAATAAATTTGGCTCGGTCAATAGTTTGGTAAATTCTACAGGTCTCGTCACTCTTAATAAACTACAGGCAGAAAGAAAACAATAATTCTTACAAACTATTATGATCATTTTAATGCCTATTAATCACTCATCTGAGTAATGGCTTATCCAGCATATATAAGAATTAATCGATAAGATAAAGATCATTTTACGCCCAAAACGAATGTTTGGAAGTTTAGCATCTAATTAATATCATAATCGAGCGATTAGTTTATGATTGCGGAATAGGGTCGAAACAGCGATAACTGGAAAGGAGAAACGACACCTCATAAAACGAGTCGGTAGCACACCGTGCTGCCTCATTAATCGCGCTTAAGGGACTCTCCCCACCCTCCCACAGTCCTTTCTTTCGTTTCCCACCTTCGGAGACCGAAGTTACAGTCCTAGTCTAGTCGAACGTAGATAAGGTGAAAAGACTCGGTGGTGTGAGGCACCTCGGTACACGGTCTTGATTTATTGTTATTACCCTTGCCTCCTAACATATGCAAGTGCGACGTTTGTGGGACAAATTTTATAATTTATGGTTATGGATGCTATTTATCGCCGTTTGGATTACCCTTGTCTCTTTATAGACCCTCCTATTCCATTACATCCTTGTTAACCTTAATCATGTCGCCGTTTCTGACGACACTAATCGTAATAAGGATTTCCTTACCTGTACCCACGTGGGCTTTCTTCATCCAGGGATAGATGACGGGCTGGCCACCGCCAGAAACGGCACAGTCGGGATTTCCCGTATCGGGCTGACTCGCTGCACTTTGATGGAGTTGTGACGGCTGTTGACTAAGTTGAGGTGGTTGTTGGGCTTGATTCTGCTGTGGCTGCTGCGATTGCTGGACCCGGCTGAGCCCAACGACGCCCGGTGGAGGCGAAGATACCGGCGATCTGCGAGTTGGACCGGGAGGAAGGATCGTAACGGGACTGTGGCTGGACGTAACGTGGTCCGGTGTCGGTCTTGCGACCCGGCTTCCGATACTCGGTGTCATGCTGCAGGAATGCTGGTAGTAGAGGGGAGAGCCGCCGTGATCGGGATAACACGGACCTCCACCGTTTTCCACAGGTCCGTACGTAACAGCGGGATGAGGCGGCGGTGGGTTGACCGCATAGACGTAAGGATGCGGTTGGGGAGCGTAATAGTCACCACCGTGTGTCGGTATATAGTTACCTTGCGAATACTCCTCACTTGGTGGAAACTTAGGATCCACACAAGACGGAGAGTTCATCAAAAACGAACTCATGATCATTAATTTCTGGGTGAATTGGATGGAAATAATTTTTCTTTGGGGTTGTCGTTTAACTGTACCGTCGCTCCGCCCAGCACTGGAAATTAGCATAGCACGTGATGAACGTCGGCCAATCGGTTGGCTGCGTATTGACCCAGGGCGCATACGTCAAAATGATGGATGATGGCGGTGCTAGCGAAGCCTCCGCAACATGGCGTGCATGTCCCGAGACTACAGGCTTTGGATACCTGTCCCGCTGCATAGGCACGGTGGAGGGAGGGGGGTCGTGATTTTATAATTTGCTACGAGGAAAGAAAGACGGCGAGCCTACAGCGGACGGACTCATACGCTGCTACCAAGCTAATGAAACAACCCTTCTCGACTCGAAATCCGGTGGTTAAAGTTCTGCAGACGAAGAAAAACATCCAGGTGAGACACAACTGCAACAGCCCATTAAGGTAATTTTCAGGAGGGAAAGAAACTCGCTTCTTCTTCTTCCTTTATTTCCTATCCCCATTCGTCCTCGCGAGCACAAATCTGCTTCAGCGTGAGTGTTTCTGACCGGGTCCCCAAATTGGTCTGGGGCCGTCACTACTCCCTCCCCTCCTGGCTTTTTTCCCGTCGTATTTATGTATGTAGACTTGATGCACCCAGCAAGGCGTGGCGCGTATTGGATAGAGTATTTTCTTTTCTTCTCACGATCGAAGATCGATGTCCGAGTCGGTGGGACATCGTCTCCATTCAATCGAAAGTTAAGTTTTCAGGCTGAAGATGACACGGATGTAGGCCTAACAAAGAAGAACACAGCTTGTTGGATGTGCACCGTATTGGCAGTTGGGGGTTCGCAGGCCATTTTCTTACATATGATTTGATTCCTTTCATTCAACGCGACAAGCTTTTCTCTCCTCTAAGAATCACTAAGCCTATTTTTCATTTCACCTTTCACACTTTTGATACTGAATCTCCTTTCTATTTTCCTTCCACTTTTTTTTTTTAATTAATCAATTTACCAAAAGCTTCTACTTTACTATAAATTTATTTAAAAATTTAATCGTAGAAGACATAAAATTATTATCATATTTTACTATTTTAATTGATGATTATTTCTGAAATATTATATTCCACACATTTATCTTTAATAATTCTTTATATATATTTTTTAAAAAAATAAGTATTAAAAAATTGAATTTTTCTTTTTAAGAATAAACTTTAGACAAAACAATAAATTACAGTAAAAATTTTTATTATCGATTTTACAATATCATAAAATGTTATTTTAATGAAAAATGCAATCATAAAATAAATTGTTTATTTACAAATATTACTAAACAAACATACAATCGGAAATTTTTTCATTTATTTTCTCAGAAATTTAGGCATAAGGCCTATAATTTTTACTTAAATAATGTTTTTTTCTTATTATTTCGTTTGTGTTTCTTTTCAATTTTACAATTTTTAATAAGATTTTAACAAAAAAAAATTATATAGAAAAATTTATACTTTGATAAAAGTAAAATTTGAAATTCTCAGAACATTAATTATTTGTTCATTTTTATTCTTGTCTACTTTTAATTTTATAATTTTTTTTTATTTTCTAAACTTTTAAATATTATAATTATTTTAAAAATTAATCAAATCTCTTCTGGATTTTTTTAAATTATAAAATGCATTAAATTCTTGTTTATATTTTACAATTTTCATATATTATTATTTTAAAATAAAAATTTAAATAGTAGACTGGCTTAAGAATATATTGATTATTATTCGCAGTTAAAGATAACATTTATGCAGATTAATTTAAATACATTGAAAATATATTAATAAACTTTATTTTACATTATATATTTTTTTAATCGTTTATTTATAAAGAATTAAACTAGGTGTACAGTAGGATTTCTTCTAATGAATAGGATTTATTTATTTCATTTTTTTATTTACAGTTTATATGAGAATTATAATATAAATTATTTTTTAAAACTAGTTTAAAAACAAAGGTACAAAGTAAATTAGTTGTCCAAACATAAGTAATTTGAGTAAAAAAATTTCAAAACAAATCTCTACAAGAGATTGATAATAAGTAAACGTTTAGACCTTGTACAGGTTTACCTGTTGATCTAGAAGATTATAGATAAACCAAATTTATTAATTGTCAACAAAGAAAAGATTTTTTCAATGTAAACAAGTTCAAGTCTGAGTAATTTATAGATGTATGCCGTGAGCTTAACTCTATGTAAATTTAAAAATTTCAATCCCTGTACATTGATTCGGAGCTCTTTTTCAGAATAAAATCGCTTTTAAATGTAGATAAACATACATTACAGGATTAAAACGTTATTTTAAGATATTTAATCAGTCTTATAATAAGATTAAGGTTGTTTCTGTTGGATTAGTGTACGAAATATGAAAATTTAACGTTACGTTGTTATTTAGTCATAGGCCTGAAAGTTTGATGTTAAAATAAGATTTTAATAGAATGCTTTTAAATAAATTCGGTAGTAGTTTTTCTACGCTATAATAATAAGTAGAGGGTATCCCTCTTGAACTTCTATTGATTTCAAATACTGCTAAGAATTATACGCTTGTTAAAACGAACTTTCTAGATAGCATAATCCACAACCGTCAAACCGACAGCAATTTTTCTTCCTTTCTTTATCTTCGTCACATCCGCTTCGTACTATCGATTGACGTCCGAATGCTTTCCGATGCGAAAGAATTCTTTCCCCCAACCCCCGTGCGAAGGTAAAAAAAAGGAGAAACCTAAAATGTAGAAAGCAAACTGGACATGAGACACAGAAGGTGCATTTTCGGTTGAAAGGAACCCTAGAGCTATCCATCAATCCGAAACTTCGACACACTGCCCAGGGGGTAGTGAGGGAAAAGTAAATTACGGAAGTTCTTCCCCCAATCCTAGTATGGATTTCGGCAGTAGGACCCGCCAACTAGCAGACACAGAGAGACGCAGACTACGTGAATTATTCACCCCTACTCCCCTTAAGCAATCCAGTTGGTTTTCCAACCCTCATTGCCTTTACAGATCTAAAAGGGGCACACAGAGGTAGGGTGTCTCTCCCTCATCCCGAGGGATGGAGGTACCCGAATGGACCAATCAATGGTGGTTAGAGATCACAGCTCCGTTGTCTTATTCGCGTGGCTCTCATGCTAGTACCGCATGGGGATTTTTATTGTATTCTGAATCGATGAACTCCTCTATAGACATCGTCTAACATAACTTCTTTACCAATTATAATTGAATATATCGTTCTGAAAATATCCTCGATTTTTGTACTATATTATAAAATATTTATTAACTAGGAAATAAAATATGTATAAAATTGCAATTCCATTTAGAAATTATGGACTCATCCTTTATAGAAGTTAAAAATTGATTTTAGTAAAGTGTTATTTTTTATTGTAGTGACATTTTAGAAAACTAATTTACAGATAAAAACATAATTGTTAGATATGTAAAATATAACAAATATCAATTTTTTTTAATTATAAAACAATTTTACTGAATAATTTTCACTTAAGAAAACACTCGAATTTTAAGTTTAAATAATCGATTTAAAATGATATTAATGCCATTTAAAAGTAATTGGATTTAATTATTATGTTTGTAGATTTAGATTAGTCCTTTTAAAATATTATTTGATGTAAAATATGACTGTAAACAGTAATATAGGATAGTAGAGATAGGCCTGTATATTTAAAATGTCCTAATTTCACTCCTATGCTACAGCATATAATTAACCCTTAATTTTTTTCCTCCTTTTATACAATTCTACTTATTTAAAAGTAAAATTAACGTAGAGTAGCTAACATGAAAACTTTAAAAACTTAATTATTTTATTTAAACTACAGATAATACTAATTCTTTATGAGATATTTTATATGACATTAAAAGCGACCGCCCATTGTTAAAACATTGTAAACAATAACTAATGACTGAATAAACTGATAATAACTATAATTTAACTTTACGTGTATTTATAAATATTAAAAAATTATTATGCTTAATCTCGTTTATTATTAAATAATAGTTAAATCTTATTGTAGAGTGAAAGATGTAATTTAAAAAAAAAAAAAAACAGTTTAAAATATTTAAATGTAGATGTAACTCTTAACCTGTTTCCAACAATTAAATTGTGCATTTCATTTACAAAAAGAATAATTTATCACGAGTTTCATTAACAATAAAAATCATATATGATAGACTACTTTATCTTCATTTAAGCAGTGTTCATTTTCAGCCCTTTGACCTCTGCTCAATTTAGTCTGAGTGAAACACAAATGTAAGCAGAGATCGTGAAAAGCGTCTTTTCAAACGTAAAACCACTAATATTTAGGTGTCACATAAAATGAATTTTGTTGCTAATTTGTCTTCACTATTTAGAGGGACTTTAAAAGAATGTGAAGCAATAGGTCGTGAATGTCAACAACGTGTTGGCATGTTTGGGTTTAGGTCAAAGTTATTTTCTTGTCTAAGAGGCGTACCCAAAAATTTTCTGAAAGCATTTTAATGACGTTAGGAGTTTGTATTTTAGGCGATCGACTACATTTTTCATAAATTTTATTGGTAGAATATTTTTTTAAGTAAAAAGAGAAAAAAAAAGGAAAGAATGCCCGTTAAATCTATTAACGCTCAAGAAACCGCATTAGAAATAATAACACTGAGAAAAGGGAAGAGAAAAGGGAAAAAAATCTTCACTTTTGTTTGTAAATATTCATTTCGGAAATCGGAAATGCAATCTTGTGGGTTTTTCTTAAAGGCAAAAACGTGATGATGACCATTGTTTCATGTGTCATTTTTTTTCTCTTTGCATTTCCTCTGTGAATAAAAGAAAAATGGAATGACGTTTTTGTGAGCAATAAAACAAATCCTTTCTTGCTCCCAAATGCATTCGCGTACATCTAAGAAAAAAAACCGCATCTCTTATTTTTATAAATTTAATCCTATAAAAACAGTTTTCTGAGAAATACTATAATTTTGTCAATTCGACACGTTCTGTTTTCCTATATATAATTTTTTTTTCTTTACTTGTCATAACGGCTGATGACCTCGATGCAGCGGTCACTCAATAACGATGAGGATGTCAATTTTTTCCAGGACCTGGTATCACCTTTGTGTCACTCAATTGTTTTGCCAAAAAAGCAATTCTAACTCGAAGAATAATATTTCTTTTAAGAACTTCAGAAAAGTTTTTTTAAATCATCGTTTCGGTTGACTGCTGTATTTTCGTCATGTACTGTACTAAAATTTATATTCATTTAAATTAATCTAAATATTAAAAAAATAATAATTAATAGAGTATAATCGTGATTAATATTATTCTGAAATGATGTTACATCGAATAGAAATCTGGAGTATCACCTATTGATATATAAGATCTATAGCATCTTGTCTAAGGCATAATACATTACATAAACCAGACAGGTCACAACGTAACAATGCAGTGACATCCCGCAGAGAATCATTTTCTTCACTACGCAAGCCTCCTCACAACCCCTACATGTTATAGTACTCAGCCTCTTTCAGCAATACAATGTATGACAACTCTTTGTAGGATCCTCCGGGTCATCTTTATTTATTGCTGTTATTTTGAACACCTGTAGGCTTCGTCTTTAGAGCGTCTCTTTAAGAAAGGGTGTCTAAGTCGATGTTTTATAAATGTGAAGTTGTTGTTGGAAAGTTCAGATTGATTTGACTAGAAGATAACGTTCGTCCGGTGTAACAAAAAATGAAATTATGAGCCCTCACTTTACACATAATCTTTATGAAAATGTCGATTATATAATTCTCTTTAAAGGAGAAAGATAATGTACAATTTTATATAAATTGTTTAGATTTTATATAGATTGTTTTATTTTATCCATAGTTAATATCATTAATGTAGACATCTAAAAATATAGTTTAGATTAAAGAAGCGTAGAATAAGTTTTTATTGAACTTTAAATCGCCAAAAGAATGCCGGAAGAATGTATATGTTATAGATATATAGGAAAAAAATTTGATCAACATTACAGCGCTGAATAGCTATTGATTGCTGATTGTATTGTTAGGTGTAAACAAAGTAATTACATTTATCGTTTTCTGATAAGCGAATGTGGTACACAGCATCTCTTGGAATCAATCTAGTGCTTCCAATAAAACGTTCTCTCCGTCAACACAGTGTACCACCGTGCTTCCATTTATATTTCGAGGGATATCCTATGTTAAAAACGTGCACACGGAGCGAGTCATCATGGACTAATGTTTGAAGATTGCGATCCTAACCAACAGAAATCATGTCACGTACAAAGTCAGAGAACGGATACTTTGTTGTGGCGGACAGTAAAATTGAGATAAATACATCTGGAAAAAAAGGGTGGATTTAAACAACCATTTATAACTCAACCGCTTCAGGCTAATGTCATTTACAACACTTAATGACAAATAGACTCTTCCGTTTTCACTGCAAGCTAGGCGCAATCGACTGTACAATGTTGTGGATGCAGACATGATAGCCTACGGTTCATGCAGGAACTAAAGAATTTCATACTGAAATAAACAATCGAAAGTATGTAGGCTTTCCTCCGCTATTAACCAACATACAAACATAACGCATTTCATTTATGTAGATGTGAAACGTAGGTCTGTCATGAAATGCATGACATGACACATTTTTTAGAGGACGACGATTAAAACTTTATGTTGAAATAATTCCAAACTGGTAGAAAGTTTTAGCAGCAACATCAACATAGTCACAACAGTCACATACTGTCTGTACAGTACATGACTGTTGTTAATACATGACTGAATATTAAACATAATACTCAAGGCAAAATCAAGCTTTATGCCTAAATTTTAGAATATATAACGTATTGAATCTATGAAATTTTAGATTTCTTCTTGGAGTTGCTGTTATAATAGTTTACAACATGAGAAGAGGATTTTCTAAATTGAACACTATTGTAATACTTTCTTAAAAAGATACGTCATAAATTCCATTTATTATAAAGAAATTGTAATTTAGATTTATTTTAAATTAATACTGACGATTCGAAAATAAAAATCCTAAAGATATTCTGATTAGAATTTTGTAATTTCTAAAATATTAAATTAGAATTGAGGTTAGCCTTCTCTTACAATTTGCTTAAAAGTAATTGTCAATTGCAGAAAATTGATCTTTAATTCAATAATATATTGTAAATTAAAATTTATTAGTATTACTTATTATTTATTAAGAATTTAATGTATAATTTTTAGGAATAAGTCAACTCAAAAGACAGAATTTTATATTAAAACAATTAATATGTGTAAACTTTATGACTTATGATGCTATTGTAATATAAGCATCGATTTATTCCTTTTGTGATTTCGATTATTTAAAAAATTTTTAATTAAATTAACTTACATTTTTAATTATTTTAAGTGAAGCCAATACAGTTATTAGATATAATAGACAAAATATTTTTTATTAGTTTAATTAAAAAAACAATAAATTGAAATTGTATTTATGGTTTATAAAATAGAACAAATTGTTGAGTTATATCTAAAAGTTTAAAATCAGAAATTATATAAAAAGTTAGTCCATTGTTTTCTCATTAGTTGTAGATGCTTATAGAAATTATAACAATTTAAAATTACAGGCTTTGGCTAATGATTTATGACTAATGCTTTTCTTCGATAGACTTCTTTAAATTAAGAAAGATTATTAGAAAGCATTATTTATATGATTTTAACAGCAATAATATCAGAAAATTAATTAAATATATTTTAATTTTATATAATACACGTAACACTAATGTAAGAAAAAAAATTTTTTTATTTAACATAACTAAAATATTTTCTTGACTTTATTAATAAATTATACAAAAAGTTATTCAATAAAACTAATTTTCTCTCTCTTTTTTTTATATTTCTTAATTACTTAAAAAATAATTCGTTTACAATTTAAAAATTATTCTATATAGTACATTATTTTTTTTATTTAATCATATTTTCTTACTTTAATTATATTTTCTGGTTACGACGCGGTTGGGTTTTATCCTAAGTAGTTTTTTTTTTCTTATCGTGTATAAAGAGCAAAAAATTTCCCCCAAAAAAAAGATCTTTAACGAGGTCATTGTAAGAAATGTATCATTTAAATAAAATATATTTAGCCTTTAGTATTTCTTTGCACATTATCTCAGCGATTTAATATAAGATGGATTAGGCAAATATAACCAAGCATCAATTCGCGTCCTTCTAGGGACTTTTTGAAACTCTGCATTATCAAAGTCATCAGCTACGGTAATCAAACGAGATGCATTAGAAGCTTTCTCCCTTCCTCTCGCAGGTCGTCAGTCGGCGACCTCAATTTTCGTCATTCTGTCAAAAGAAACAATTATTTTGCTGCAAGTCTTGCTGAAGAACCGAACAGAAGAAAGAAAACAAGAAAGTATGAGACAGCTTCTGTGGGTGCGGAAGACGAGAGCTGGTTTCGAAATGAGTTTAGCGAAACTTAATTGTTCTTTGATTTCTTCTGGAAGGTCTGGCACTCAAGCCCCAGGCACCAGATTCGGCTCAACTCTACCACTACCTTTTATTCGCCCAGAGGTCGTAATACGTGACTGTGGATGTTGTCTAACTAAACACGTTTAAATCTTGTTACTGATCACGAGTTTCATTTATGTAACGTATAAGCATACATCCGTATACCCAAAAGGTACTTAATAGTATAAAAATAAATAATTATATTAAACGTAGATCCAATTAACCCACGATTAATTTTAAAGGACGGATGTAATCCACCAACGAACTTCTTCCCCCTTCGTTGTATATGTGCAACTAGATGAACGAATAAAACTATGACGTTTTGTTTAATCATTATACGTCATTTCAATGATTGTATATAAATATATATATTTAAAAAAAAATATAACACAGCGATTACATCAGTAGAGGGTGCGACCATTAATCAAAATTCTAACAATTCTTTGGCCACATCTCGAAGAAAAACTGAACTAATCATTGGAGAAATTTATTAGCAAACATTATCTTTAATTTAAAATCTAATATGAAACACAATTAGAATTTAATTAACCCGAAATTATTTCTCATCATTTATCGGTAACGGTTTTCACAGAATACCGAGTTTTCCCGTAAATGATTCTTTTTACTATTTTTTAAACTAACGATACGGTTTAATGTAAATTTATGAACTATTGAACACGAATACGATAAAATTAAATTATCCAAGCTTCGAAACTTAGAAAAGTTTTTTCACAACTTTAAACGTAATTAAGTTGTTTCCTCTTCTTAAATTTAGTACAAGTTTAATATTTTCGTGAAATAAAAATCCCGTAACATACTTTTTAGCGTGTAAACATTGTCGTATGTTCAATTTTCACACTCCATACTCGATTATAGAGTTTAAATATTAGAATTAATAACATCACGCCTTCAAAATAGTACAGTTATAAATTATTTTATCTGAAACGGGCTTGTGGAATGAGTAGGATAGAAACTTATATATATATTTTTTTACTATTATCTTGTGAAGATTTTCGTTGATTTTACTTCATTTTCAATCCGTACATCTGACATCAAGGGCCGTTTTGTATGATCTTTGTTTAATAGACAAAGACGACAATCTCTCTCTATGAAAATTAGAGTAACTACAGTCACGCAAAAATATTTGAGAGAGATGAGTAAAAAAAAAGGAAAGGTGTGGTCTGATAGAACAGTAGAAAATTTTCCCACCCCTCACGCCACTAGCGACCAGCAGGGTCGGCGAGGACACGCCTCGGGATGAAGGAAGGCGAATACCAGAGGACGTGATGCCATACCACGACAACCAACTCACGACTTGGAACATTGAAAGAAAAGAAACAAGTTCTAAAACCCCCCGTAAACCCCCAGATGTCTTGAAACTTCGAGTCTGAGATCGGTAGAGCGAAGGATAATTTGTACTTTCATCCGAATGTATATTAATGGAGGTTAGAACTACGGACCGGTCTACCATACCTGTGATTACGCGAATCCCCATTGCCTCCCCTTATTCGTCCCTTTTTTTCTCATTGGTTAAAAACAGTACCCAATAAATAGATGTTGGGAGGAAAATAGAATCGCTAAGACATTGCCAGGTGTTTCAATGTAATGTGCCATGCGAAACTCTTTAAAATAAAATGAAATTTGCGTTTAAAAATGCATTATTGAAGATCTTTCTCTAATAATGCGATTTTAAAAGCGAATTATAAATTTGAAATTTTCAAAGCTTAATTCTTTGTGAAGAAACGCATTGAAAATGATTATTGATAGACTTAACGTAGCCTTAAGATATAATTATGATAGAAAAAAAAAGAAGAAAAGCAAGATGAGATAACTTTTAACTGTAGAATTTTAATGTGTTAGATAAATCTTACATCAGCAGCCTTGACGATGTAAATGGTTAATAAAAAAAAATAAAAAAAGAGGCAATCTGAATTATTTAGATAAGCGAAGATTATTATGAAATAAATCTATTTTACCATTTAAGTTTAAAATATTAATTCTATGACTTAATCAACTTTATTGAATAAATTGAAATTGTAAACCTTTATGTAAAATATAACAATTAATATTAATTTCTAAAATAAAAACTAACAAAATAAATTATTGGGATTCTTTCTCATCAACGCATATAAATTGCTAATTTTCGGTTAGGTTAAGAGTAAATTTTATGATAATTTGAATGTTTTATTGCTACAATTAAGAGCTGTTAAATTAATTTTTTGGAGCCCTGGAATGAATTTATGTAACTTATAAGCCAAAATTCTGATTAGCTTATGGAGATGTTTGATAAATAACTTATAAAATATCTACAAAAACATTTAGATTGTGCGGAACTAAATAAAGTTTCATATAAACTTATTGTTAAATTCAAATTGATCTGTTAAAATATATAAAGCAATCTGTAAGCACAGATATAAAGGCACTTTAGAAATAAAGCGTTAATTTGGAAAAAAAAATAGTTTAAACCAATTCAATTTTTTTGAAATTTTTGTTTAAATGTTAAATAAAAAAAAACTCTTAAGAGAATATTGCAGATGGTTTTGATAGTTTTATAATATAGGCGATTTAAAATGATTTCTATTTTATGGGTTTATTTTATGAGTCTATATTCACCTAAATGGGTGAAGATAATGCAATTTTGACAAGATTGAAAATATTGTTGAATGTAATTCAGAATCGAAATTCTGACCGAAAGGACAAGCAATGAAAATAATATTAGAGCAAAATTCGCGTGATTTTACTCGTTTTCTGAACCGCTTTCGACTACAGATCTTTGATTAGATGATGATGTGCGTGTTATTGAAGATTCATTCTTTCGAAGCCAAGGTTTTATGCCATCAATCTTTCGAGTACGGAGAACGATATTTACATGCAATTTTATTTTCTAACAACTATAGCCGATATTCTATATAGATATTTACTAGAAAATCATTTTCGAGTACAGTAATTCTCTTCTAATTTATTATTCCGTTCGGCACCTTACGAATTATAGAAAATAATTTATTTATTTAACAAAAGAATCCACTTTAATATATTCGATACAATACAAACAATATTTATTTTAAGTACTATGAAATTAAACTTAGGTCATCTAAAGAAAAACATAATACACATATAAAAAAAAAATTACATAAGCATGTATAATCAGAAGCACAGCTTTTGTAATATAATTTATAACCTCGCTGTCATTTTATTGGTATGACAGTCACCATTATTCATTTTAATATATATATATATTTAAAAAAAAGTGGTACCAAGTCTATTTTATCTCTAAAGTAATTGAGACTAATCATTCAAACAATGAATGTCATTGTCATTAGGTTAAAGTTTTTTCACCTTTTCTCTCGTTTCAAACTAACATCAGTATCTGCTGTCGACTGTTTAAAGATTTGTCAACAGGCAAACGTGAGGAAACGTAAATCATTTATTATTCTAGACGCGCACGGTTGCGGCGTGGCACATTACCTTGACGAACCACGGGTGAGATACTAATGCATTGGTAATGACTTCGGAACAATAAACTCACGCTATATCACCCGAATTTAGTAGACGACGTTTCGGTGTTGCCGGTGACTACATCCTTCACCCTAAACACAATTAAGGAGCATCTTCTCTTGACCTTGCACGCGACAGTATTCACCCCGTTTTATTTTCGCGCTAAAGAACTGAAGGCGGCAAATTATCTAGCTTCTAAACTTAATAGCACCATCTTTTGTTTATCGTCTCTTCGTACTCTCAAAACATCCCTTAAGGGGTGGGCGTGACGAAATTTGCTGAATAGAACTCTCATGAGTGCCCCTCCTACCGTATCCTCGGGGACCTTATTTTCTTAACTTCGATGAGGTGTGGTTTCTAGTAATGCTTCCTAAGCAATGCTTATAGAGTAAAGGGGGACAAAGAAGCAGTAGAAGGAAGGAGAGGGAAAAAAAATGTTTTTAAGGATTAGCAATTTATGTGCATCAGCATTCATAATTTCGGTTTTGAAATTCGAGTAGATAATTGAGGAAGGAACTTTGAACCGGGACCATGAAAAGTGTGTGTGAAATTGTTCCCATGACTACACTTTACTTCTTTTTTTCGTGTCACGTACCGTTACCATAGCAACACTGCTAAAAAACATTGGTCCCATTTTTTTCTCGTCAAAATCACAAATTTCGCAATTTTCAAACCAATTTATCAGTCGAAATTTTTTTAAAAAAAGAAGAGTTTTATATAAAGTTTATTTCACACAGTAAAAGATTTTTCTATAATTAAAATACTATAAAATTTCATACATTATAATATATAGACTTGTATAGTGAGTAATAGATGTCACGAAATAATAATTAAAATTTGAAATGTTATATTTAATAACTTATTTAATAAACATTGTTTAAATAGCCTATAAATATTTAATAATTATTTTAAACATGTATAGTATTTAATTAAAAATAAATTAGGACAATTAAGGTTTATCACATCATGATTAAATGAGTGGTATTCTGTACATTGCTGTTAATCTAATTTGAACTAATTCCAACTATTCATACAAACTTAGAAGAATTATAATAGTAAATTTATAATGTAAATTTACCGATTTTCTCCTTTTAACAGTAAAATTTATTTATAGAAAGTTTCTATTTTAAGGAATTTCTAAAAGGAATTTTTCATATAATTACAGATCACAATAAGTTATAAATTTACAAAAATTTAATAATAAACTAAAATAGAAAATTTTATTTATTTAGAAATTTTAATATTCGATTTAAATATAAAATTAATACAAAATATTTTACAGTTGTGCTTTAAATATCGATAAAATATGAGCGAAATCTTGATCAAGCTGATAGACTGGTATTGATACATTTATATTGTAATATTGCTTGTATTAAGTTAGCAAAAAGTACAATTAATTAATTATATTTATTGAAATAAACAATAACATTTATTTTCTGAAATAATTATATAAATTTTCAATAATTAAAAAATAAAAATATTTAAAAGTGATCTTTGAAAGTTTAAAATAGCGTCTAAAATGTCTTTCTAGTTCATATTTATTATAGAAAAAAACCGCAGATTTTAATCTATAAATAGATTTTAAACTCGTAACGGTAGAATTTAAAAATTTTTGTATGCAAGTATAGAAAATTGGCAAAAAAAAAACAACTTCTGTATTAATATTACTACGGAAGCCGCAGAACAATTATCAGTCGCTGAAATTATCGAAATTCTTACAAAAACGAGAATTTATATTCAGAATATTTTATTTTTGACCTTTCAAATCTACAATTTTTATCATACAATTCATGCAAATCATGATTTCTGCACGACGTTGCTTTCAAAAGAGTAATTTTAAATGCTTATTTCAGCGTGCAATTGTTTTTAATGTTGTCCTTGTCTGTTATCAAATAAACAAACAATCTTTCCTTTATAGCATATAAAAATCTTTCCTTATTTTCAGGACATGTAACCTTTTTAAACAATGATATCTTCGAATTCGAAGGATAAGCTGAAGTATTTTGTTACAACATTTTTCGATTCGAAATTACAATTAACGTAATAGACTTTGTCTAATTTTTATTATTATTATTCTGTTCTATAATTTTCTAATTATCCTTACTGAGAGGAAATTACATAATAAGATCATAATAAAATGTAAATCATTTAGACTTAATCAAATTACTTTAATTATTATTCTATACTCGATAAATCTTCATATTTTATACTATATTTTAAGATTTAATTGATGTTAATTGTAAGAAATTAAGATTAAATTAATTTATCTTATTTACTTAATTTTATTTCTTTCTTTTTATAAATAAAAAAGTACGTAGATAACATTAACTGTATCTCTTTTGTTAAAGAATTTTAATTCTGTATTCTTGCATATGAAAAAATATCTTGAGAAACAATTCAAAAGGAAGCAATTTCTTCAATCAAGTAATAGTTTGGATTATTAGAGGCGATGCACTGAAGTAGGAAATAAGGTAAAGTGGAAGAAACTCTCAGCACCTCATAACCTTCCGCATCTGATCATATTCAGTGGAAGTTGCGTGCTTAACTAAAAGAGCTTTGCTGCTTGTATGTAACACAACAGCTGTGCTAGGGGCACGCCATATGTTCCTCGCAGATCTAATATTTATTCTAAAGTGTAAAATTATGAAGGTACATAGCCTTCTTTAAATAAAATTCCGTGCGGAGACGAAAGAAAATTTGAATGAATCAAATATAGATGCAAATTTACTCGAAATGATTATAATTTGCAAAATTTAAAAAAGGTTGTGCAAAAAGAAAAAGGAATCGAAATTTCCAGTTATAAAAAGAAAGATCTCCTGTTTTACATTTGAATTTTATATATTAGTTCATATAATCTTTATTTCTTTTCTAACTTGAAATCAAATTATTTAAGATATTGCAAAACCTCCGATGCCAATTGATAAATAACTTAGAACTTTGAATTCTAATTAAGATACGAGGAAAAATATTGGCCTAATCTAATATTTTATAACAATAGATGTTCAAATTTTCGATTATTTTTCTGGATGAAGAACATCGGTGAATCGTATGCACCACACAAACCTCTCTAGAACCGAATTTGTTGTCAGATACCCTGACAAATTCGGATCTACAGGGTAGATGTAGAGCACGACCCTTGAAGTTATATGTATATCTTTCAAAATTATGAAAAAAATATCTTACTTTAAAAGCTAAAACATTTCTTCTTCCGAATAAGAGAAAGAAAAAGGAATAAAAGTTTGATACGGTTGCCAGAAACAACTCGAAAAAGTAGACTACTTGCATAGGTTTACCATCAAAACATACGAGCTTCACTGGTCTTGAGAGAAGGTGAAGACAAAAAACGATGTAAGAAACTTATCTTAAAGGGAAAGAAAGGAGATAAAATGAATTTCTTTTCAACTTCTTGAAACTGAAGCATCATTAATCTAGTTAGGTTCGGACCCCGTTACACTCGAAAGGCTACGAATTCAAGATTCAAGAAAGAAGACTGACGGAAATTCTCCGGAACCGGAAAATAAATAAAAACAATCCGGAAAGAGTGTCAGCCAAGCAGAGACGCCAACTACTTTTGGAATATTTCCAGAAGTTTCGAGTCAAAAGAAAATTTTGTAATATTAGATTGCTTCTTGGCGTTTGATGACAACACAAGACTCAGCATAACTAAATACAGTAGTTACATTTAAACCAAACTTGTCTGCAGAATATTATACGTCAACGATTAGATTATTAATATAAAAATTCTACTTTTAAAAATCATAATTGATGAAGATAACATAAATTATTAGCAAACTATAATGAGCTTACCTTCAAAGAATTATATGTGAAATCCATTTTCATCCATCATTCTTTCAATATGGACAGTTGAATTATAAAAGATTATTATTTTTTTTTAATACAATTTACTTTTGTTTCCTCTTGATAGCATTTTTAAATTTGTTCCAATATATTTAAGCTTCACTTAAATTGAATAAGGTACCATTTATTAACAACTTTTAAATAATGATTTTATTACCTAATGAAACATTATCGTGTGAGCATCAACCTGATAGGCGATATAAAATTATATTTAATTATAAACTTAGGTTTAACTCTTTTTTTATACCGATTCTTAAGATTTAAAACTCTTTTTTTTTTTTTTTTTTAAATAGTCTATGGTGTTACTTACAAATTTACATGAATGGATGCTCTAGTAATCATGCATGCTACAAAATGATTAATCAACTCACTTATAGATCTAGATCTACAAAGTGAAATATGTAGTTTTTACATCAATTATTTTGTTTGTTAGATTAAAAAATTTTTAAATCATAAAATTATAATTTAAAAAGTTTTAATATTTCTACATATTTCCAATTGAAATTTCTTAAAATTAATTTTGACTGTAACGTTAATAATGGAGCATCTAAAAATAATTTACAGCTCAGCACTTAAAATTTGCATAATGTCTTAATTAAGTATTGTTTTATCATTTTAAAAAATGATTAAACCAATTGATAAATAGAATAATTTTCCCTTTTTTTAATGTTGTGAACAATCAATTATTCATTTGTACACCTTTTTTTTTCTTTTAATGTTGTAATTCAGAAATGCTGCAGAATTTTCATAGCGACTAATGATGCCAGTTTTGATTGTATAAATAGAAATAATAACCTATTAGGGAAATCAAAACCCAACTGACGACTGTACAAGAAAAACAACCATATAAGTATAAACAAAAATTATGAGTGGGTGTTTAGGGATATTAAATCAAAAAAACGTCTTCAGAAAACAATGGGATAATTAAAATTTATAAAAATTATATATATATGTGTGATTATATATATATATATTTTAAAAACTTTATTTTTATTTATATAATTCGAAATCGATTTTTTCTTATTTCTTGCTATTTAAAGTAATTTTCTAATTATCCTTACTGAGAGGAAATTACATAATAAGATCATAATAAAATGTAAATCATTTAGACTTAATCAAATTACTTTAATTATTATTCTNAAATTTTTTTTATTTAATCATATTTTCTTACTTTAATTATATTTTCTGGTTACGACGCGGTTGGGTTTTATCCTAAGTAGTTTTTTTTTTCTTATCGTGTATAAAGAGCAAAAAATTTCCCCCCAAAAAAAGATCTTTAACGAGGTCATTGTAAGAAATGTATCATTTAAATAAAATATATTTAGCCTTTAGTATTTCTTTGCACATTATCTCAGCGATTTAATATAAGATGGATTAGGCAAATATAACCAAGCATCAATTCGCGTCCTTCTAGGGACTTTTTGAAACTCTGCATTATCAAAGTCATCAGCTACGGTAATCAAACGAGATGCATTAGAAGCTTTCTCCCTTCCTCTCGCAGGTCGTCAGTCGGCGACCTCAATTTTCGTCATTCTGTCAAAAGAAACAATTATTTTGCTGCAAGTCTTGCTGAAGAACCGAACAGAAGAAAGAAAACAAGAAAGTATGAGACAGCTTCTGTGGGTGCGGAAGACGAGAGCTGGTTTCGAAATGAGTTTAGCGAAACTTAATTGTTCTTTGATTTCTTCTGGAAGGTCTGGCACTCAAGCCCCAGGCACCAGATTCGGCTCAACTCTACCACTACCTTTTATTCGCCCAGAGGTCGTAATACGTGACTGTGGATGTTGTCTAACTAAACACGTTTAAATCTTGTTACTGATCACGAGTTTCATTTATGTAACGTATAAGCATACATCCGTATACCCAAAAGGTACTTAATAGTATAAAAATAAATAATTATATTAAACGTAGATCCAATTAACCCACGATTAATTTTAAAGGACGGATGTAATCCACCAACGAACTTCTTCCCCCTTCGTTGTATATGTGCAACTAGATGAACGAATAAAACTATGACGTTTTGTTTAATCATTATACGTCATTTCAATGATTGTATATAAATATATATATTTAAAAAAAATATAACACAGCGATTACATCAGTAGAGGGTGCGACCATTAATCAAAATTCTAACAATTCTTTGGCCACATCTCGAAGAAAAACTGAACTAATCATTGGAGAAATTTATTAGCAAACATTATCTTTAATTTAAAATCTAATATGAAACACAATTAGAATTTAATTAACCCGAAATTATTTCTCATCATTTATCGGTAACGGTTTTCACAGAATACCGAGTTTTCCCGTAAATGATTCTTTTTACTATTTTTTAAACTAACGATACGGTTTAATGTAAATTTATGAACTATTGAACACGAATACGATAAAATTAAATTATCCAAGCTTCGAAACTTAGAAAAGTTTTTTCACAACTTTAAACGTAATTAAGTTGTTTCCTCTTCTTAAATTTAGTACAAGTTTAATATTTTCGTGAAATAAAAATCCCGTAACATACTTTTTAGCGTGTAAACATTGTCGTATGTTCAATTTTCACACTCCATACTCGATTATAGAGTTTAAATATTAGAATTAATAACATCACGCCTTCAAAATAGTACAGTTATAAATTATTTTATCTGAAACGGGCTTGTGGAATGAGTAGGATAGAAACTTATATATATATTTTTTTACTATTATCTTGTGAAGATTTTCGTTGATTTTACTTCATTTTCAATCCGTACATCTGACATCAAGGGCCGTTTTGTATGATCTTTGTTTAATAGACAAAGACGACAATCTCTCTCTATGAAAATTAGAGTAACTACAGTCACGCAAAAATATTTGAGAGAGATGAGTAAAAAAAAAGGAAAGGTGTGGTCTGATAGAACAGTAGAAAATTTTCCCACCCCTCACGCCACTAGCGACCAGCAGGGTCGGCGAGGACACGCCTCGGGATGAAGGAAGGCGAATACCAGAGGACGTGATGCCATACCACGACAACCAACTCACGACTTGGAACATTGAAAGAAAAGAAACAAGTTCTAAAACCCCCCGTAAACCCCCAGATGTCTTGAAACTTCGAGTCTGAGATCGGTAGAGCGAAGGATAATTTGTACTTTCATCCGAATGTATATTAATGGAGGTTAGAACTACGGACCGGTCTACCATACCTGTGATTACGCGAATCCCCATTGCCTCCCCTTATTCGTCCCTTTTTTTCTCATTGGTTAAAAACAGTACCCAATAAATAGATGTTGGGAGGAAAATAGAATCGCTAAGACATTGCCAGGTGTTTCAATGTAATGTGCCATGCGAAACTCTTTAAAATAAAATGAAATTTGCGTTTAAAAATGCATTATTGAAGATCTTTCTCTAATAATGCGATTTTAAAAGCGAATTATAAATTTGAAATTTTCAAAGCT
Source organism: Centruroides sculpturatus (assembly GCF_000671375.1). Taxonomy (NCBI): domain Eukaryota; kingdom Metazoa; phylum Arthropoda; class Arachnida; order Scorpiones; family Buthidae; genus Centruroides; species Centruroides sculpturatus. Next base: position 340,483 of record NW_019384341.1, read on the forward strand.
TAATTCTTTGTGAAGAAACGCATTGAAAATGATTATTGATAGACTTAACGTAGCCTTAAGATATAATTATGATAGAAAAAAAAAGAAGAAAAGCAAGATGAGATAACTTTTAACTGTAGAATTTTAATGTGTTAGATAAATCTTACATCAGCAGCCTTGACGATGTAAATGGTTAATAAAAAAAAATAAAAAAAGAGGCAATCTGAATTATTTAGATAAGCGAAGATTATTATGAAATAAATCTATTTTACCATTTAAGTTTAAAATATTAATTCTATGACTTAATCAACTTTATTGAATAAATTGAAATTGTAAACCTTTATGTAAAATATAACAATTAATATTAATTTCTAAAATAAAAACTAACAAAATAAATTATTGGGATTCTTTCTCATCAACGCATATAAATTGCTAATTTTCGGTTAGGTTAAGAGTAAATTTTATGATAATTTGAATGTTTTATTGCTACAATTAAGAGCTGTTAAATTAATTTTTTGGAGCCCTGGAATGAATTTATGTAACTTATAAGCCAAAATTCTGATTAGCTTATGGAGATGTTTGATAAATAACTTATAAAATATCTACAAAAACATTTAGATTGTGCGGAACTAAATAAAGTTTCATATAAACTTATTGTTAAATTCAAATTGATCTGTTAAAATATATAAAGCAATCTGTAAGCACAGATATAAAGGCACTTTAGAAATAAAGCGTTAATTTGGAAAAAAAAATAGTTTAAACCAATTCAATTTTTTTGAAATTTTTGTTTAAATGTTAAATAAAAAAAAACTCTTAAGAGAATATTGCAGATGGTTTTGATAGTTTTATAATATAGGCGATTTAAAATGATTTCTATTTTATGGGTTTATTTTATGAGTCTATATTCACCTAAATGGGTGAAGATAATGCAATTTTGACAAGATTGAAAATATTGTTGAATGTAATTCAGAATCGAAATTCTGACCGAAAGGACAAGCAATGAAAATAATATTAGAGCAAAATTCGCGTGATTTTACTCGTTTTCTGAACCGCTTTCGACTACAGATCTTTGATTAGATGATGATGTGCGTGTTATTGAAGATTCATTCTTTCGAAGCCAAGGTTTTATGCCATCAATCTTTCGAGTACGGAGAACGATATTTACATGCAATTTTATTTTCTAACAACTATAGCCGATATTCTATATAGATATTTACTAGAAAATCATTTTCGAGTACAGTAATTCTCTTCTAATTTATTATTCCGTTCGGCACCTTACGAATTATAGAAAATAATTTATTTATTTAACAAAAGAATCCACTTTAATATATTCGATACAATACAAACAATATTTATTTTAAGTACTATGAAATTAAACTTAGGTCATCTAAAGAAAAACATAATACACATATAAAAAAAAAAATTACATAAGCATGTATAATCAGAAGCACAGCTTTTGTAATATAATTTATAACCTCGCTGTCATTTTATTGGTATGACAGTCACCATTATTCATTTTAATATATATATATATTTAAAAAAAAGTGGTACCAAGTCTATTTTATCTCTAAAGTAATTGAGACTAATCATTCAAACAATGAATGTCATTGTCATTAGGTTAAAGTTTTTTCACCTTTTCTCTCGTTTCAAACTAACATCAGTATCTGCTGTCGACTGTTTAAAGATTTGTCAACAGGCAAACGTGAGGAAACGTAAATCATTTATTATTCTAGACGCGCACGGTTGCGGCGTGGCACATTACCTTGACGAACCACGGGTGAGATACTAATGCATTGGTAATGACTTCGGAACAATAAACTCACGCTATATCACCCGAATTTAGTAGACGACGTTTCGGTGTTGCCGGTGACTACATCCTTCACCCTAAACACAATTAAGGAGCATCTTCTCTTGACCTTGCACGCGACAGTATTCACCCCGTTTTATTTTCGCGCTAAAGAACTGAAGGCGGCAAATTATCTAGCTTCTAAACTTAATAGCACCATCTTTTGTTTATCGTCTCTTCGTACTCTCAAAACATCCCTTAAGGGGTGGGCGTGACGAAATTTGCTGAATAGAACTCTCATGAGTGCCCCTCCTACCGTATCCTCGGGGACCTTATTTTCTTAACTTCGATGAGGTGTGGTTTCTAGTAATGCTTCCTAAGCAATGCTTATAGAGTAAAGGGGGACAAAGAAGCAGTAGAAGGAAGGAGAGGGAAAAAAAATGTTTTTAAGGATTAGCAATTTATGTGCATCAGCATTCATAATTTCGGTTTTGAAATTCGAGTAGATAATTGAGGAAGGAACTTTGAACCGGGACCATGAAAAGTGTGTGTGAAATTGTTCCCATGACTACACTTTACTTCTTTTTTTCGTGTCACGTACCGTTACCATAGCAACACTGCTAAAAAACATTGGTCCCATTTTTTTCTCGTCAAAATCACAAATTTCGCAATTTTCAAACCAATTTATCAGTCGAAATTTTTTTAAAAAAAGAAGAGTTTTATATAAAGTTTATTTCACACAGTAAAAGATTTTTCTATAATTAAAATACTATAAAATTTCATACATTATAATATATAGACTTGTATAGTGAGTAATAGATGTCACGAAATAATAATTAAAATTTGAAATGTTATATTTAATAACTTATTTAATAAACATTGTTTAAATAGCCTATAAATATTTAATAATTATTTTAAACATGTATAGTATTTAATTAAAAATAAATTAGGACAATTAAGGTTTATCACATCATGATTAAATGAGTGGTATTCTGTACATTGCTGTTAATCTAATTTGAACTAATTCCAACTATTCATACAAACTTAGAAGAATTATAATAGTAAATTTATAATGTAAATTTACCGATTTTCTCCTTTTAACAGTAAAATTTATTTATAGAAAGTTTCTATTTTAAGGAATTTCTAAAAGGAATTTTTCATATAATTACAGATCACAATAAGTTATAAATTTACAAAAATTTAATAATAAACTAAAATAGAAAATTTTATTTATTTAGAAATTTTAATATTCGATTTAAATATAAAATTAATACAAAATATTTTACAGTTGTGCTTTAAATATCGATAAAATATGAGCGAAATCTTGATCAAGCTGATAGACTGGTATTGATACATTTATATTGTAATATTGCTTGTATTAAGTTAGCAAAAAGTACAATTAATTAATTATATTTATTGAAATAAACAATAACATTTATTTTCTGAAATAATTATATAAATTTTCAATAATTAAAAAATAAAAATATTTAAAAGTGATCTTTGAAAGTTTAAAATAGCGTCTAAAATGTCTTTCTAGTTCATATTTATTATAGAAAAAAACCGCAGATTTTAATCTATAAATAGATTTTAAACTCGTAACGGTAGAATTTAAAAATTTTTGTATGCAAGTATAGAAAATTGGCAAAAAAAAAACAACTTCTGTATTAATATTACTACGGAAGCCGCAGAACAATTATCAGTCGCTGAAATTATCGAAATTCTTACAAAAACGAGAATTTATATTCAGAATATTTTATTTTTGACCTTTCAAATCTACAATTTTTATCATACAATTCATGCAAATCATGATTTCTGCACGACGTTGCTTTCAAAAGAGTAATTTTAAATGCTTATTTCAGCGTGCAATTGTTTTTAATGTTGTCCTTGTCTGTTATCAAATAAACAAACAATCTTTCCTTTATAGCATATAAAAATCTTTCCTTATTTTCAGGACATGTAACCTTTTTAAACAATGATATCTTCGAATTCGAAGGATAAGCTGAAGTATTTTGTTACAACATTTTTCGATTCGAAATTACAATTAACGTAATAGACTTTGTCTAATTTTTATTATTATTATTCTGTTCTATAATTTTCTAATTATCCTTACTGAGAGGAAATTACATAATAAGATCATAATAAAATGTAAATCATTTAGACTTAATCAAATTACTTTAATTATTATTCTATACTCGATAAATCTTCATATTTTATACTATATTTTAAGATTTAATTGATGTTAATTGTAAGAAATTAAGATTAAATTAATTTATCTTATTTACTTAATTTTATTTCTTTCTTTTTATAAATAAAAAAGTACGTAGATAACATTAACTGTATCTCTTTTGTTAAAGAATTTTAATTCTGTATTCTTGCATATGAAAAAATATCTTGAGAAACAATTCAAAAGGAAGCAATTTCTTCAATCAAGTAATAGTTTGGATTATTAGAGGCGATGCACTGAAGTAGGAAATAAGGTAAAGTGGAAGAAACTCTCAGCACCTCATAACCTTCCGCATCTGATCATATTCAGTGGAAGTTGCGTGCTTAACTAAAAGAGCTTTGCTGCTTGTATGTAACACAACAGCTGTGCTAGGGGCACGCCATATGTTCCTCGCAGATCTAATATTTATTCTAAAGTGTAAAATTATGAAGGTACATAGCCTTCTTTAAATAAAATTCCGTGCGGAGACGAAAGAAAATTTGAATGAATCAAATATAGATGCAAATTTACTCGAAATGATTATAATTTGCAAAATTTAAAAAAGGTTGTGCAAAAAGAAAAAGGAATCGAAATTTCCAGTTATAAAAAGAAAGATCTCCTGTTTTACATTTGAATTTTATATATTAGTTCATATAATCTTTATTTCTTTTCTAACTTGAAATCAAATTATTTAAGATATTGCAAAACCTCCGATGCCAATTGATAAATAACTTAGAACTTTGAATTCTAATTAAGATACGAGGAAAAATATTGGCCTAATCTAATATTTTATAACAATAGATGTTCAAATTTTCGATTATTTTTCTGGATGAAGAACATCGGTGAATCGTATGCACCACACAAACCTCTCTAGAACCGAATTTGTTGTCAGATACCCTGACAAATTCGGATCTACAGGGTAGATGTAGAGCACGACCCTTGAAGTTATATGTATATCTTTCAAAATTATGAAAAAAATATCTTACTTTAAAAGCTAAAACATTTCTTCTTCCGAATAAGAGAAAGAAAAAGGAATAAAAGTTTGATACGGTTGCCAGAAACAACTCGAAAAAGTAGACTACTTGCATAGGTTTACCATCAAAACATACGAGCTTCACTGGTCTTGAGAGAAGGTGAAGACAAAAAACGATGTAAGAAACTTATCTTAAAGGGAAAGAAAGGAGATAAAATGAATTTCTTTTCAACTTCTTGAAACTGAAGCATCATTAATCTAGTTAGGTTCGGACCCCGTTACACTCGAAAGGCTACGAATTCAAGATTCAAGAAAGAAGACTGACGGAAATTCTCCGGAACCGGAAAATAAATAAAAACAATCCGGAAAGAGTGTCAGCCAAGCAGAGACGCCAACTACTTTTGGAATATTTCCAGAAGTTTCGAGTCAAAAGAAAATTTTGTAATATTAGATTGCTTCTTGGCGTTTGATGACAACACAAGACTCAGCATAACTAAATACAGTAGTTACATTTAAACCAAACTTGTCTGCAGAATATTATACGTCAACGATTAGATTATTAATATAAAAATTCTACTTTTAAAAATCATAATTGATGAAGATAACATAAATTATTAGCAAACTATAATGAGCTTACCTTCAAAGAATTATATGTGAAATCCATTTTCATCCATCATTCTTTCAATATGGACAGTTGAATTATAAAAGATTATTATTTTTTTTTAATACAATTTACTTTTGTTTCCTCTTGATAGCATTTTTAAATTTGTTCCAATATATTTAAGCTTCACTTAAATTGAATAAGGTACCATTTATTAACAACTTTTAAATAATGATTTTATTACCTAATGAAACATTATCGTGTGAGCATCAACCTGATAGGCGATATAAAATTATATTTAATTATAAACTTAGGTTTAACTCTTTTTTTATACCGATTCTTAAGATTTAAAACTCTTTTTTTTTTTTTTTTTTAAATAGTCTATGGTGTTACTTACAAATTTACATGAATGGATGCTCTAGTAATCATGCATGCTACAAAATGATTAATCAACTCACTTATAGATCTAGATCTACAAAGTGAAATATGTAGTTTTTACATCAATTATTTTGTTTGTTAGATTAAAAAATTTTTAAATCATAAAATTATAATTTAAAAAGTTTTAATATTTCTACATATTTCCAATTGAAATTTCTTAAAATTAATTTTGACTGTAACGTTAATAATGGAGCATCTAAAAATAATTTACAGCTCAGCACTTAAAATTTGCATAATGTCTTAATTAAGTATTGTTTTATCATTTTAAAAAATGATTAAACCAATTGATAAATAGAATAATTTTCCCTTTTTTTAATGTTGTGAACAATCAATTATTCATTTGTACACCTTTTTTTTTCTTTTAATGTTGTAATTCAGAAATGCTGCAGAATTTTCATAGCGACTAATGATGCCAGTTTTGATTGTATAAATAGAAATAATAACCTATTAGGGAAATCAAAACCCAACTGACGACTGTACAAGAAAAACAACCATATAAGTATAAACAAAAATTATGAGTGGGTGTTTAGGGATATTAAATCAAAAAAACGTCTTCAGAAAACAATGGGATAATTAAAATTTATAAAAATTATATATATATGTGTGATTATATATATATATATTTTAAAAACTTTATTTTTATTTATATAATTCGAAATCGATTTTTTCTTATTTCTTGCTATTTAAAGAGTTAAACTATAGTTTTTATACCTAAAATATTTAAAAATAAATACTATACCTATCATTGAGATAAAATTTACTTTCCAGAAATTTCAACAAAACTATTCAAACTAATTTTATTGATATAAAAAAATTTTTTTTGTTGTTAATAGCATTAAAATTTACTACCGTGATGAACTTTAATGTTTCCGTTGTTTATTGTATGCCCTATTAACCGTCTATAATGAAAGGAAGAAAAGTTTCCAGCTTATCCAGAGGCCTATAGCAGTTGATTGTTCATCTCAACCTACCTAACCGGATCGACCGGAAATAAAAATGCATCAACGGAAATGAGTAACTCTTCAGTGAGAAAGAAGCAAGTAGATCCACAAAGCTAGAGATTCGTATAATATAAATACCTTTAAGGTAAGAAAAAACAAAAAGAAAACTTCTTAATTACATTAGTTATATATAACTTTATGAAAGATAAAATGAGTAAATTAATTATATTATTTTTCCTAATTTTTATTTCTAATTTTCAGCTTAAACTTTTCCCATTTCTCATAAAAATTAATTTTTTTTCAATAATAATATAGCTCATGTTTAAACTAGACCTAACTTTATTGGCCAACTTCAATAATAAACTCGTTATATAGGTCTATGCATTTAAAACTACACACCTTAAAAACTAGAAAGGGGCTAAACAAACAGATGTTAACCTCCTTTATACTTAAATATCATATTTAGACGCATTTTTCAGATATTTTTCCGCTTTTTTGTGTATGTTTAACGTAAAAAAACTCTTCGGATTATTCCAAAAACATAAAAAAAAGTACAATAATTTATGCAGGTGTATCTCGTTAGTATCTAAACCTCTAGAATTATTTATAATTAATTATTTTAGACACTAATTTTGCGTGATTAAATATATATATAGGCCTATATTAAAAGAATTCCTGACAAAATACTACGAAAAGAACCATTCACGCAATATTCTACTATATAGGCTAAAACGAGGCATCATTTTTATATTTAATTGCTATGTAATCTAATTAGTATCTCTATACTTTCATCAAAAAATGTCATATTTATAAATCATGAAAAATAGTTTTTGAATAATTAAAGAAAGCTTACGAAACGTACAAAAGCTTATTTATTCATTTTATATATATATATAGGCCCTATACATATAACTAAGCTAATATGGGCTCAGATGTTTTTGACATTTTCACGCACATCTGGTTTCCAGATATGTCTTTGCAGCATAACAATAATAAAGAAAATCTATTTTGAGTTATGGAAATAAAAGGAATAATTTTTGTACATAACCTATGCTTATTTTGTTTTTCGAAAGTTACAAAAGAGTTTTCGTTTTGTATTAAATCGATTTACAATTTTTACACATGAAAACAATAGGCATATATATAGGCTATATACATACATACATTATTCCATCCTTCAAGCATAAAAATTCCAATTAAACTCAGAGTTGCAGCAAAAATTTATTAGAATTATGAAAAAAAATAATTACAAATCTTTCATTTTATGTAGCCTAAATATTGTAAGATTTTAATTGAATTTTAATCAAAATTCAATTGTATGTTCGGTAAATATTTTATTATTTTTGTATTTCTTTTAACTAATAGTAGATTTATATTGTGATTAATTAAGTTGCAATAATATAGGCACTAGTTTAACGTAGTTTGCAACTTGTATTAATTACTAAATATTTAACAAAATGTATCTCCAGTTTGTTTTAATTAGTTGCTAATAACTGAAAGTTTTTAAAATATAATTTAAAAAATAATTATTATAGTAATTTCACTCCTAACACTTAACTGGATATTCTACAAGTTCAATTTATTTATATTTTTATACGTAATTTTAAATAATCATCTTTTATAGTTAGAATAAGTTATATAGATCTATTTAATTGAGATAAATTCATCCTTATACCAGAATTAAGCCTTAGGCCAATACAAAGTTTAGGCCTGCTATAACTTTCCTAATAAAATTTTCAATAAATGATTTTTTAATACGAAAAATCTAATAAAATGTATTATTAATAATGCTATAGATAACAAAATAGTATAAAAAAATTAAAAAAAAAAAACGTTAAAAACAGAAACAATATAAAACAGATAGCATAAACGTTGGCCTGTATTACGATCTATCTTCAGCATTGAGTAAGTTTCCGGGCTTTCAACAAAGAAATTTTGAATTTCCATTAAAACTGATCGTGAAAAATTACTCGGAACTTCAGATAATTTTTTATCTCGATATAAAAATAGCTCTATAGTATAGTAGTAACAAGTATTAAGTTTGATTGATATAGCTATAAAAATGTTTTCGGTGGATCTGTTGGACATATAGCACGAATGATTCCACAATCCCGAAGCAGAACTTTTGTAGTTCGCGCTGTAAATATAATAAATAAATAAATAAATAAACGATTAGTGCGATATAATCGGTAGTACTAATTAAGTAAATTGTTAAGATCGACCTACCTTGAAACTAATGCTTAAAATTTTGCTTAGACTATTAACAAGAAAGTTAATCTATATTGCACGGTCTGCTGATCGCTTTCAGTCGCTATAGCACTTTTGGGACATTATCCTCGCATGCCTGATCTCATTATGCTTATAACTGGCTCTTGGTGACAACGCATAAACCCTCACGTAGGGGGGCTAAATGATTTTAATCAAATTTATATTATATCTACACATAATGCCTGCGACTTAACTGTGAGCTTAGAGTGTCGACATGGTTTTCTCTTTAATAGGGCCTATTAATTTACATTCCTTTTGATATCAAGTTAAAAATAAGTTATATTATTCAGATGTTATCTACAGGATACTAAGAAATCTATTTTATAAATGCTCTCCAAAGGATTCTTTTCTTTAGAGAATTCCGACAACTCTTTTGTAATATTTTGTATGTTTCTACTTGCAAAATGAAAATTAAATAATATAATAATATAAATGAATATTTAATATAATAAAAGTCTTTTAACATAAAGTTTCTATAAGTTCTAAAATGAATTTCGTAAGTTTAAAATTACTTTCAATCTACGAATTAAATTTCTTTCAGACCAAAGATTGTTTAAGGTTTGTACAGTACGTGATAAACAGTTCAACCTGCAGATTTTCTATAGAAATTTAAATTTAAAAAGGTTATTTAACCTTCTTAACATTAGTTTTATTGCATTGGATGAAAAGTTTGTTTTTCTTTTGTCTTTAAACACCGAATACAGATATAAAGTAAAAAATTTGAATTATTAAACAAATTTCTAACATAGACATTAATTTAAAAATGAATTTATAACTTAGTTGTTTTTAAAGTAAGCCTCTACGATGTTACCGAAACGAGAAGAAAATTTGGGAAATTTTTATCTAAATTGAAGGTAAAACGATTTACCACGTTCAAGAATACCCCACTTTAATGAGGTTTTTATAACCCCTCCCAAAGATGAAAAGGCCCTTTTTCATAATAATATCATATATTAATTCTTAATTATTTTAGTAATTATTATTATATTAGGTCCTAAATGCTCATCAATCATCCTAAATAATCTACCCATCAAAATATCCAGAGTTTACCTTAAACACAGAACGAGAGACATCTTAAATTCTTAACATTTTGGACAGGTATAACTGAAGCTGATGAATTAAATTATGCAAATTATGTTATTTATCTGTGAAATAAATCAAAGAATTGTATTTAATCGGAAAAAGTTAAATATAAAGAAACCAGAAGAGAATACAAAGTAAGCAAACGAGGAATGTTATCGATTTTGTTCGATCCAATTGGATGAATATCCATGATAAAAATGGTCCATCCGATCTAAATTTCATAGTTTTAACGCAGTTTAATTTTCGCTTCCAGTTGCAACCATTCAGATGGTAAAAAAGATATCTTCTGGATTGTCAAACTCATCACGTATTTTCAAACCGGAGTGTAATCCGATCCCAACATTACCGACAAAGTATTTTCAGAATCTCTTTTGTTCTTAGTCTGAAACCGAATTTTATCTCAAAAATGGAGCCATGAACGATACAAAAACGAACGTGAAGTACCTGAAAGGGACGTCAAGATGAGCCTCCAAAAATTCCAATCTAGTAACGAGCGAGGGGTGTTAAAGAAGAGCCGATATTCAGTTAGCACGAAGAAGAAGTTTTTTGTTTGAAGAACGACTAGACTCGAAGCGAGCGGGGGTCTAAAAGACGTTGTCCGCCATTCGTTTGGGTAGAGAGTTCGCGGCTGAGCCCCCTGATTTATTTATATTTTTATACGTAATTTTAAATAATCATCTTTTATAGTTAGAATAAGTTATATAGATCTATTTAATTGAGATAAATTCATCCTTATACCAGAATTAAGCCTTAGGCCAATACAAAGTTTAGGCCTGCTATAACTTTCCTAATAAAATTTTCAATAAATGATTTTTTAATACGAAAAATCTAATAAAATGTATTATTAATAATGCTATAGATAACAAAATAGTATAAAAAAATTTAAAAAAAACGTTAAAAACAGAAACAATATAAAACAGATAGCATAAACGTTGGCCTGTATTACGATCTATCTTCAGCATTGAGTAAGTTTCCGGGCTTTCAACAAAGAAATTTTGAATTTCCATTAAAACTGATCGTGAAAAATTACTCGGAACTTCAGATAATTTTTTATCTCGATATAAAAATAGCTCTATAGTATAGTAGTAACAAGTATTAAGTTTGATTGATATAGCTATAAAAATGTTTTCGGTGGATCTGTTGGACATATAGCACGAATGATTCCACAATCCCGAAGCAGAACTTTTATAGTTCGCGCTGTAAATATAATAAATAAATAAATAAATAAACGATTAGTGCGATATAATCGGTAGTACTAATTAAGTAAATTGTTAAGATCGACCTACCTTGAAACTAATGCTTAAAATTTTGCTTAGACTATTAACAAGAAAGTTAATCTATATTGCACGGTCTGCTGATCGCTTTCAGTCGCTATAGCACTTTTGGGACATTATCCTCGCATGCCTGATCTCATTATGCTTATAACTGGCTCTTGGTGACAACGCATAAACCCTCACGTAGGGGGGGGGGCTAAATGATTTTAATCAAATTTATATTATATCTACACATAATGCCTGCGACTTAACTGTGAGCTTAGAGTGTCGACATGGTTTTCTCTTTAATAGGGCCTATTAATTTACATTCCTTTTGATATCAAGTTAAAAATAAGTTATATTATTCAGATGTTATCTACAGGATACTAAGAAATCTATTTTATAAATGCTCTCCAAAGGATTCTTTTCTTTAGAGAATTCCGACAACTCTTTTGTAATATTTTGTATGTTTCTACTTGCAAAATGAAAATTAAATAATATAATAATATAAATGAATATTTAATATAATAAAAGTCTTTTAACATAAAGTTTCTATAAGTTCTAAAATGAATTTCGTAAGTTTAAAATTACTTTCAATCTACGAATTAAATTTCTTTCAGACCAAAGATTGTTTAAGGTTTGTACAGTACGTGATAAACAGTTCAACCTGCAGATTTTCTATAGAAATTTAAATTTAAAAAGGTTATTTAACCTTCTTAACATTAGTTTTATTGCATTGGATGAAAAGTTTGTTTTTCTTTTGTCTTTAAACACCGAATACAGATATAAAGTAAAAAATTTGAATTATTAAACAAATTTCTAACATAGACATTAATTTAAAAATGAATTTATAACTTAGTTGTTTTTAAAGTAAGCCTCTACGATGTTACCGAAACGAGAAGAAAATTTGGGAAATTTTTATCTAAATTGAAGGTAAAACGATTTACCACGTTCAAGAATACCCCACTTTAATGAGGTTTTTATAACCCCTCCCAAAGATGAAAAGGCCCTTTTTCATAATAATATCATATATTAATTCTTAATTATTTTAGTAATTATTATTATATTAGGTCCTAAATGCTCATCAATCATCCTAAATAATCTACCCATCAAAATATCCAGAGTTTACCTTAAACACAGAACGAGAGACATCTTAAATTCTTAACATTTTGGACAGGTATAACTGAAGCTGATGAATTAAATTATGCAAATTATGTTATTTATCTGTGAAATAAATCAAAGAATTGTATTTAATCGGAAAAAGTNAAATCTACAATTTTTATCATACAATTCATGCAAATCATGATTTCTGCACGACGTTGCTTTCAAAAGAGTAATTTTAAATGCTTATTTCAGCGTGCAATTGTTTTCAATGTTGTCCTTGTCTGTTATCAAATAAACAAACAATCTTTCCTTTATAGCATATAAAAATCTTTCCTTATTTTCAGGACATGTAACCTTTTTAAACAATGATATCTTCGAATTCGAAGGATAAGCCGAAGTATTTTGTTACAACATTTTTCGATTCGAAATTACAATTAACGTAATAGACTTTGTCTAATTTTTATTATTATTATTCTGTTCTATAATTTTCTAATTATCCTTACTGAGAGGAAATTACATAATAAGATCATAATAAAATGTAAATCATTTAGACTTAATCAAATTACTTTAATTATTATTCTATACTCGATAAATCTTCATATTTTATACTATATTTTAAGATTTAATTGATGTTAATTGTAAGAAATTAAGATTAAATTAATTTATCTTATTTACTTAATTTTATTTCTTTCTTTTTATAAATAAAAAAGTACGTAGATAACATTAACTGTATCTCTTTTGTTAAAGAATTTTAATTCTGTATTCTTGCATATGAAAAAATATCTTGAGAAACAATTCAAAAGGAAGCAATTTCTTCAATCAAGTAATAGTTTGGATTATTAGAGGCGATGCACTGAAGTAGGAAATAAGGTAAAGTGGAAGAAACTCTCAGCACCTCATAACCTTCCGCATCTGATCATATTCAGTGGAAGTTGCGTGCTTAACTAAAAGAGCTTTGCTGCTTGTATGTAACACAACAGCTGTGCTAGGGGCACGCCATATGTTCCTCGCAGATCTAATATTTATTCTAAAGTGTAAAATTATGAAGGTACATAGCCTTCTTTAAATAAAATTCCGTGCGGAGACGAAAGAAAATTTGAATGAATCAAATATAGATGCAAATTTACTGGAAATGATTATAATTTGCAAAATTTAAAAAAGGTTGTGCAAAAAGAAAAAGGAATCGAAATTTCCAGTTATAAAAAGAAAGATCTCCTGTTTTACATTTGAATTTTATATATTAGTTCATATAATCTTTATTTCTTTTCTAACTTGAAATCAAATTATTTAAGATATTGCAAAACCTCCGATGCCAATTGATAAATAACTTAGAACTTTGAATTCTAATTAAGATACGAGGAAAAATATTGGCCTAATCTAATATTTTATAACAATAGATGTTCAAATTTTCGATTATTTTTCTGGATGAAGAACATCGGTGAATCGTATGCACCACACAAACCTCTCTAGAACCGAATTTGTTGTCAGATACCCTGACAAATTCGGATCTACAGGGTAGATGTAGAGCACGACCCTTGAAGTTATATGTATATCTTTCAAAATTATGAAAAAAATATCTTACTTTAAAAGCTAAAACATTTCTTCTTCCGAATAAGAGAAAGAAAAAGGAATAAAAGTTTGATACGGTTGCCAGAAACAACTCGAAAAAGTAGACTACTTGCATAGGTTTACCATCAAAACATACGAGCTTCACTGGTCTTGAGAGAAGGTGAAGACAAAAAACGATGTAAGAAACTTATCTTAAAGGGAAAGAAAGGAGATAAAATGAATTTCTTTTCAACTTCTTGAAACTGAAGCATCATTAATCTAGTTAGGTTCGGACCCCGTTACACTCGAAAGGCTACGAATTCAAGATTCAAGAAAGAAGACTGACGGAAATTCTCCGGAACCGGAAAATAAATAAAAACAATCCGGAAAGAGTGTCAGCCAAGCAGAGACGCCAACTACTTTTGGAATATTTCCAGAAGTTTCGAGTCAAAAGAAAATTTTGTAATATTAGATTGCTTCTTGGCGTTTGATGACAACACAAGACTCAGCATAACTAAATACAGTAGTTACATTTAAACCAAACTTGTCTGCAGAATATTATACGTCAACGATTAGATTATTAATATAAAAATTCTACTTTTAAAAATCATAATTGATGAAGATAACATAAATTATTAGCAAACTATAATGAGCTTACCTTCAAAGAATTATATGTGAAATCCATTTTCATCCATCATTCTTTCAATATGGACAGTTGAATTATAAAAGATTATTATTTTTTTTTAATACAATTTACTTTTGTTTCCTCTTGATAGCATTTTTAAATTTGTTCCAATATATTTAAGCTTCACTTAAATTGAATAAGGTACCATTTATTAACAACTTTTAAATAATGATTTTATTACCTAATGAAACATTATCGTGTGAGCATCAACCTGATAGGCGATATAAAATTATATTTAATTATAAACTTAGGTTTAACTCTTTTTTTATACCGATTCTTAAGATTTAAAACTCTTTTTTTTTTTTTTTTTTAAATAGTCTATGGTGTTACTTACAAATTTACATGAATGGATGCTCTAGTAATCATGCATGCTACAAAATGATTAATCAACTCACTTATAGATCTAGATCTACAAAGTGAAATATGTAGTTTTTACATCAATTATTTTGTTTGTTAGATTAAAAAATTTNGAACCTGTGATGCATTCTACAGGAAAATAAAAAAATAATGATTTAATTAATATGCCTCTTCCAAAATTATAAATAATTATTCTTGGGTATAAAATTAATAATAAAATAAAGTTATGAATATATAATAGCATATTATTGCAGAAATATTTCTTTAAAATCGCTTAAAACTTCTACTTTTAGAGCTGCAATTATTTTAAAATGTCTCTTATTGTAAATAGATGTTTACAAAGTAACTTAAGTCGGCTAAATTTGCCAAAGGTTATATTTACTAATCCTCATATTTTACGCACAATTATAAGCCTTAAGATAAAATCACAAAAGATTACAATAAATTTAACATAAATTCTAATAATAAACCTTCGAATAGTTGCTTTTATAGTCTTAAATGACCATTTAGCTAATAAGAAAACGTATATTTCTTAGTTCAATAGGTTAAATTTTTTTATTTATGTTTTACTTTGAGAAAATTCTAAACAAGTCAAAAATACTGGGTTACTGACGTTTCTGCATTGCAACATGTCATTTGTTGGCAGGAAATGATGAAGCACCTAGCTCTGTGTGACATTTCCGTTCAAAAGAAGAAACGAAAGATCGGGTAGCATCCACAGGATATTTCAAGATGTCAAAAGTCAAAAGAAACTATTTCCTTGAATTACTTTAAAGATTGTGGAGAATATATAGCATTGAAACCGGTATTTCTATGTAATAAAACGTCTTCTAACCGCTTTATCTTACTCAATTAACTTTGTCATCTTAGGAATTAATGTCCATTAATAAAAACGTCACTTAAAATTTTGTAAAATTTAAATAAAGTTAAATTAAATACAGAGTTTTATAGCGTAGAAATTAAGCAAAAAAAATGTTCATTTTGTTTTTACAAATAAAACAATTTTAACATTAATAAGTTTCGAACACCATAAAATCTTTAAAAAAAAAAACAATAATAAAACTCGGCCAAACTCAATATTTTTACAAAAACTTCACGGTTAATCGAATGGCGATAATCTTTTTAATCTAATCTTAATCCGCGCAAGTGTAATCTGCGCATGTTCTATTAAGTTTACGATATCGGCCACCGTGAGGCGCCAGCTCTCGACTCATCCGGAGACTAATAAATTATTTCTGAACTCTCTCTCCAT
Organism: Centruroides sculpturatus; assembly: GCF_000671375.1. Taxonomy (NCBI): domain Eukaryota; kingdom Metazoa; phylum Arthropoda; class Arachnida; order Scorpiones; family Buthidae; genus Centruroides; species Centruroides sculpturatus. The sequence goes on from NW_019384341.1 coordinate 356,954, forward strand.
ATGGCCTTTCAGAAAGTTCAGAAGCGAATCCAGGTATTGGACAGCAGGGAAGAACACAATAGCTGCATCAGATAGGTCTAACCGCATTGCTAGCAGAATGGATAGTACAGACTTGAAAAAGGATCCTATACCAGACAAGAGACGGGAAGTGAACGCAGGGCTTATCGCGGTCGTTTTCACACATCCCCTCTTTCCCGCACATTCTATCGATTCTCTTCGAAACGGAAGACTGAATTGGGGGATTTGGCTCCTTAATCTGGTTACCCTCCGTCTAGTCACACTGGAACAGACTTTAATTGATTTCAGTGGAGTGTTCGGATGACGTCAGGCGACAACAATAAGAGATTTTAAGAAACGAATAAAAACCTATTCTATTTTTCAGACTGGAGAAAAAAAAACACTTAAAATGTGTTGAAATTTACAGTATTAATTGTAAATATAAGTAATTACTAAGTAAATTATGGGATTATTTTTAATTAACTCTCTCTTAATCTTTAATAGTAAATAAAATTAAATTAGATTAATTTTAAATNGTTATTTAACCTTCTTAACATTAGTTTTATTGCATTGGATGAAAAGTTTGTTTTTCTTTTGTCTTTAAACACCGAATACAGATATAAAGTAAAAAATTTGAATTATTAAACAAATTTCTAACATAGACATTAATTTAAAAATGAATTTATAACTTAGTTGTTTTTAAAGTAAGCCTCTACGATGTTACCGAAACGAGAAGAAAATTTGGGAAATTTTTATCTAAATTGAAGGTAAAACGATTTACCACGTTCAAGAATACCCCACTTTAATGAGGTTTTTATAACCCCTCCCAAAGATGAAAAGGCCCTTTTTCATAATAATATCATATATTAATTCTTAATTATTTTAGTAATTATTATTATATTAGGTCCTAAATGCTCATCAATCATCCTAAATAATCTACCCATCAAAATATCCAGAGTTTACCTTAAACACAGAACGAGAGACATCTTAAATTCTTAACATTTTGGACAGGTATAACTGAAGCTGATGAATTAAATTATGCAAATTATGTTATTTATCTGTGAAATAAATCAAAGAATTGTATTTAATCGGAAAAAGTTAAATATAAAGAAACCAGAAGAGAATACAAAGAAAGCAAACGAGGAATGTTATCGATTTTGTTCGATCCAATTGGATGAATATCCATGATAAAAATGGTCCATCCGATCTAAATTTCATAGTTTTAACGCAGTTTAATTTTCGCTTCCAGTTGCAACCATTCAGATGGTAAAAAAGATATCTTCTGGATTGTCAAACTCATCACGTATTTTCAAACCGGAGTGTAATCCGATCCCAACATTACCGACAAAGTATTTTCAGAATCTCTTTTGTTCTTAGTCTGAAACCGAATTTTATCTCAAAAATGGAGCCATGAACGATACAAAAACGAACGTGAAGTACCTGAAAGGGACGTCAAGATGAGCCTCCAAAAATTCCAATCTAGTAACGAGCGAGGGGTGTTAAAGAAGAGCCGATATTCAGTTAGCACGAAGAAGAAGTTTTTTGTTTGAAGAACGACTAGACTCGAAGCGAGCGGGGGTCTAAAAGACGTTGTCCGCCATTCGTTTGGGTAGAGAGTTCGCGGCTGAGCCCCCTGCAAAGTCTAATTTATGAAGCGGTTACATATTGCTTGTCACTTAAGTCGTAAAGAGAAGAGGTTAACGACTAGAAAACAAACGGCGTTTTGTGTTACGGTAACCCGCCACATAATGGCAGAAAGGTCGCCGAGGTGGCGAAAGGTTGGCGATCAGTTAAATAAATGACCGAAGAGACGATTTGTCTGGACGCTGTGTTCTCGCCCTCTCTTTGCTAGAACGGGGAAAATGTTGCGCCGACCACCATGCGCCAAGTAACGGAAAACTTAAGCGTTTTGGTGGCACGTGCCACATAAAAAAAAGGAAAAAAAAGGGAAGAACCACGAGAACTTCATTATGCACTGACTACTTTAGAGATTAATAAAGACATCTGCTATTTCTTACAGATTAGCGTTTATAAATTAGACTCGACCAAATCGTAGCGGCCTACTTTACATCGACACTAGTCCTGGAATTAATTTATGCACGCATTGCTTACTCTGCCCGACATGCCACAATTTAATCATCGTCGCTTCAGTTTGGGTAAAGCATAATCTTATCTAATTTAAATTTGAGCACAATTGTATTACTGAATTGGATTATGTCCAACTATTCTCAACACATTTTAAATAGTTACGCCTATTTTTGAACCTTCCAAGTAACGAACTTTTACGTCCGTTACAGTTTACAGCTTTGGAGGAATTTTTTCTTTTTTTTTTCTTATGTGTTCGTTTCATAAGTAGGTCGAGTTTTCTCTCATCTGGTAATATTGTGTCCTCTCTCGTCGGTCGGGGCTCCAATTTAAAAATTCTTTCTTTATTATTATTGAACGAGGGCCAGACGGACGGGGAGGCGGAGGATGATCGACACACCCTGTTTAGCACCCCGGTTGTACCTCGCAGAAGGACTGTAGAAAGTACCGAATGTTCACGCTAACGTCACTTGAATTGTGAACGTGGATAGACCTATAGCCTATATCCATGTTAGTGTGGTTAAGTATGCGAGGGTGTGGTCTGTTTCTGCACACGAAGACCAACACTATTCGTGCACCGACGGCAGTTTAATGATCGCATCGAGTTACGTAAATTATCTGCCACTTGAAATTGCGAAAGGTTTTATTAAATAACTATGAAATTTAGTTTTATTAATGTTATTTGACCTTTTCTTTCTAAATAACAAACTTAACATCGTTTGACCTACACTTTATGCTTCATTAGTGTGGTACTTGATTAAGTCGAACTTAACATAATACAAACGAGCAATAGAATTATGTCTAAATTGTAAATTGTATACCATTTCAAATAAAAACATGGATGTTTTCAATACAGGTCTACATAATTTATGCTAGAAAATAATCAAACTTTTGTCTATGTTCCGTTAAAACAGCACTCATTTTACTCATTACAAATTTTATTATTAGGTCAAAGAAAAATTTTTTGTAGAATATGAAAAAACATATGTTTTAGCATTCATATCAGAAGTAGGCCTATTATAACTATACTTAATACAATTTTGTAGCGATCGCATCATACATAATTCGCTTCAGAGATTTGCCATAGTTGAATGAATACACACAACTTTGTGTGACAAATCCCCCAAAATTCTGATTACAATAGAACATAAGTATGTTGTACTGTACAGTATAAGTTACATCGAATCTATTTCATCAAATAACTCAAATTGTTTTTGATGCACTTTACGTAAGTCATGACCGCTACTATATATCAAGAAAAGCCACAAATCTGATCAAGATTAAGTTCTATAAGCTCGAAAATAATGAAGATATCAGATGTTTAACAGCCTGATACAATTTGTTGTTCAGTATAGAACAAATTTAGAACTGCCGTAAGTGAACATCAGAAACACGCTAGTGAGTATTAAGACAACCATGACTAACGTATCAACAGTCACAGGAAGTTGGTACTAAAATCCTAACAATTGAAAAAGACCTAGCGCAATTACCTGTCAAAATGTTTCTAGTGATAGTCGCCAACTGTAAGTTTATGTATTTCGGTAGCATGAACACATGACAACTAACAGCTGTTATTGCGACAAGTCATGCAGTGTAATCGTATCGTGTAAAAGATAGACGAGTGTCAGTTAAAGTGAATCAATTAAAACCTCACAAAAGATAACATTAACAACTAAACAACATTTGTAAATATCAGCGATACTAAAATAAAAAAAAATACAGCATACTGTTTGAATATAATCAGTAGTAGAAGTTTAAATTTATACACCTTACATGTTATATTTTTCAAAGAATATCTATTCGACTAGAAACCCGTCGAATTAACTATTAACAAAATTAACTATTCCAACAATAATTAAATTTAATTAAGTAACAGCTCGAATTTTAACAATGATGCGTCGATACAATTGTTAAAACCCGAATAGAAACACACAAACATCGCAAAAATTTATGGTATTTCAGCCATGAAAGCCGATAAGTCTTGGCAAATTACGATTTAACATCGACTAAAATTCGTAATTTTACTTGTTAAAAAAATTCGTTCTCGCATTACTTAAACGCGATTCGTTGTTGGCACAAGCGGTGACAGATTCCCAAGTCCGATCAACGAACGAGTGCCACCAAACAACGAAAGAGCGAAGGGAAACAAAAGAGGAATAAAAGGAAGCCAAAGTCGTAAGATATGCAGGCAAAAGATTGGCAGCCGAATTATCGGGCGAGCCGACAAGGAAGCCCGTTGCCGTACAGACAGCAGCAGGCACGTTCATAATACATTGCAGGTCACCCGTTGAGTGTCGCGCGGCACGCGTTGCCAAGTGTTAAGGACGAAATAAATCTTTCGGCGGTGGCCGCACTACCGAGCTAGCTACCCGGGGACTTGCGGCGGAGGCCGTTTTACGAGGTACCAACGTTATTTATATCCCAACTGCTGGCTTTACGCCGCAACCATTACTTCGGTCCGGTCCTAAATCGTTTATGTTCTCCCTCTTCTTTCTATCCCCCTTCTCTCTTTCTCTCTCTCTCTCTCTCTCTTGCTCCCGACAATTACCTCGATAGCGGAGGGTGAAGAGTTATCAATTAATCGTTGAGTTATATTCACGTCCTTCACTAAGTATATCCAATACGAGAAGGAAAGATTTCGTAGCCAAGAAAACGCGAATAATGATGTATAGTGGTGTAACTTGTTATCTCGCCGATGCTGGACAACATCGCTTGATAAACGAATAAAAATGCGATTCGTTCCACAATATCTGGACGTATATCATACTATACGTCCCATTCATTATTTGGAGCAAATATTTCTTCGGTGTGTTGCTATTTATAAGCGTTTAACGAACGAAAATTCTACTCGTGTGTCCGTTACGCCACGTTTACGTAAACGAGAGCGTATCTATTAAGGTGAGATTTCGAACTGGAAACGATCTACCGTATTACGTTTCAATTAAGAGGGTTCGAATGGTTTAAACTCTTAAAATTACATCAAATTTTTACTCTAACCCAACATGTGTCCCTGACAGGGTTATTAATAGCAGGTAAAACAATCTAAGATACTTATATATCGGGCCGAACTATCGTTTCCATTTACAATAAGTAGTCGTAGTCGTTCGATTTTTGCCGTTTCCATCAAGAGAAATAGTAGTATTAGTAGTAATAATACCGTCAGAGTATATTGACTCGGTTCCGAGACAAGTTATCTTTATTATTGGTAGAATAATCGTTTCATAAAAGCAGTAAAGCCGGGTATTAAAGGTAAGTTTGCGGCATTTTCCAACCCATGGATTAATATTAAGAAACGGATAAGGAAACTTAGGCACGCTGCTGGGCAATATCGGAGAAGGGATGCTAGCACGAGTTAAGAGTATTAACTTTTAGGCAACTGCGAGGGATATATATATATAAAAAAGGTGAGTTTAGACTAGGGCTGAAACACAGTGTATCTAGCTGTCCGCCTGTGTGCCTAGGACGAGATAAGGAAACAATGGCTCAGAGAAAGATGTCTTTTGTTCGTCGAAGAAATCAATGAGACCTCCGACCGACCGATGTCTTATCGTCTCTTCGCCCGGGAGCTTTTGGCTTTGTCTGCGGCCCAGCCTCTGGGGAACAAGCGGTCTCATCTCTTTCCACGCTTCGGCAATATAGAAACGCAATGTGCCGTCAAACGGAGCCAGTAAACCCCGTTTCTGACGCTAATTGGTGCACAAAAATCCTTTCCCGATGCCCAAAACACCATAAACTAGAGATGTGGACTGTAAACAGGACGATACCCACATTACAATAATCGAATGACGTTTTGTGCTTCGTAAACGAATCCCGGCGCTCGTCACATAAACGAATGCTCCTAAATTTTATTTATATTTCATTGCCTTTTTTTTGTTTTTTTGCAAATCGAATAGTGATTGGAGTAATTATTTTTCTATTTAATTTTCTCTATTAAACAAATGAAGTTCATTACTGCGCAAGTAATTACCAGATCTAGCTTATTATTCCCTTCTGTTTACTGATCGGGATGGCAGCGATCATTCTTAAACCACTTCTAAACGTAGAAACTACGCCGAATTATAGCTTTAAGCTCGAGAAAATATTTATGTATTTCTGAAAAAAAATAAAAATTTTACAAATCTAAGTTGTGTTTAAATTTAATCCATAATTCCTACAGTTGTATTCGGTTAAAGGTGCTGAAAATTTAAGCCATGTTTACTATCATCTTCTGTAATATTAGGCCTAACTATCTAAGCTAAAATGCTAGAAATGCGTTTATTTATTTAAAATGTTAAATTAAAAAAAAACTGAAGGCCTACAGTATAGAAATATATTATCTATTTGTCAAGAAGCGGCAAGAAATATGTAAATTATATAATTAAAATCATATATTTTGATAACCAAACGCAGTGATTAATGACGTTTAATAAATTACAATGCTAATAAACCGTTGGCAAATTTCTTATTTCCAACATGTTACGACAACTAAATATACCTGTAGGCCTATAAACTTTCATACGCAGACATATTTTTTTTTCTTTCTTTCTTTCTTTCCTTCTACAACCGCTTATTCCCTAGCTAAACTTTTATATACAAAAACATTTTTATTTTACCTCGGTTCGCTTGAAATCCCTGAACGTAGGCCTAAAACCGTTTCGATAAAATAACTAAAAAGTAACGAGCGGTTATCATATAAAACCCGTTATTCGTTTTAAGATCCTATATACACGTCAAGCAGTCGAGGGTCAGATATGATCTGGCCGTTCCGACCGACTTGCCACATGAACGCGACATAGGCTCCACCTCGTAAATCTACCTCGTCCTATCCGGCACATCTGGGGATGGGCTAGAATGACGTCACAGAAGTGGATCGAGATGGACGCTTGCGCTGATGCCGGATGAGAGGCGTATCCCCGAGGGAAGAACAGTATGAGCCTTTTGACGCAGGTGTGGCTAGCAAATCTGGCGCGATGTTTCATTGGGTGCAAAACTATGACCTTTCTGACCCTATTTCGTTTTTCAAAAAAATTTTTGTTTCACTTTACATAGATATATAAAAAAATAATGCGCAAAATGAGGTAATTTTTTTCGATTTTTTTTTCATTGCGTATCTATTAATTTGATTAATTTTATCTCGAATGTATTCTCATAACAATAAAACTATCCATTTCATTGTCAGTCAGTTATTTTTCTAATAAATATAATAATGAAATCAATAATACAACTAATGTAATTAATGGTTGTAAACAAACCTAGTTTTATAGAAAGCAAGATTCTACTGTTACTAATTATTAATATAATAGTATATAATTATTTATTGCTACAGCATATAAATAATTACTTAAAATACGTAAATAAAGATAAAAATTCAACTACGTTTTAAAAGTATATATTTATAAATAACATGACTATAATAGAACGTTAAATAATAGTGGCTAAATATAGAATTATAATTAATTTCTTTGGCACGAAAGCGCGATTTAAACATAGAAAAAAAATTCATACGAACAGAAAAAAAAGGTAAAAAATCCTCACTTAAAAATTTTTTATCCCGCTATAAAATGGAAGATATTTCAAATTCAAATTCCACGGGGGCAAAAACCAAAACAAAGGAATAATCTCTCGCACTATGGAAGGAAAAAAATCATTAGAAAAAAAAAGATATTATCACTTAAACTTCCATCTTCGATATTGCATCTAATGTCAAAAAATGGCTTGAATAAAAACAATCGATTTAAGATTAGGACCTGTAACTGTTAGCTCAACGCAAGGGTATGGTGTGCCATCTAGTGGCGAATGTTTCGTGTTCGATGAATAGCAAAATATTTTCAATGCCACACAATATGTATGTATCGACAGTATTGTAAACAGAAAAACACATGCTTTGGTCCTTTCGGATGCTTATCACGCTACTTTTGCAGCTTCAAACATTCTTTACAAATACGTGACCGAGTATCTGAAAGTTCTGAATGAATGACATCACTCAGTTGCGTGCACGAATTCAGGGTTCCATGAACTTTTTGTGTCATCTTGATTTTGAAAAGTCGTTTTATATACGAATTTAAACACGCGCCGTCTTTTTCTTCCCTCTTCTTCCTTTTTTTTTTTTTTTTTTTTTATTAAAATGTAATAAGCTAAAGTTAAATATATTCTCGAGAATGAAGAATATTTTTAGATTCGAGCATTGACATTTTGAAATTTATTTATGCTCTTGTTTGAAGAAACATTACAATTTTATTTCAGACTAACCTTACTACATCATAAGTTATAAATTAATTCATATTATAGTTTCCTATAAACGTATAGGCGGATATTATAACAGAATCTATAAAGAGTTTCCTGAAACATCCTATCGAATAAATAAATTGCGTTTACTCTTAGCGTTATGCAAGATAACCCGACGTAAATTAATGTAGCTTTAATAATCGAGCTTTTTTGAAATCTAAATAATATAGGCCTATATTATAAAAATTTGTAGATGAATTAAACGAAAAATCTTAAATTTAATAACTTCTATGCCATTCGTCCTTATCCCAATAATTCTTATACACAAAATTCTAGGTTAGGTGTGGACATATTATAGATTGGGGCAAAAATCAAGCTGCAATTTCTAGATACAAATTTTCTTAATATCCTTATAAAACTACCATTATGCAGTTTTACAAGGCTGTATTTTCGCTGGAGACTATCCTAACCTAGTCTAACTCTACACCTGGTCGAATAATAAGTGGTTGATTTTATGCACCTCATGAATTTTAGTCGCTTATCAGAATTGGCGATCGTCTTTCAACCAAAGTGGATTAGGAGAGAAAGTAAATTATAGACCGGCAATTCGACGATAGAATGATAACGACATTACTTAGTTTTCTACCCTAATTATGACGTGTTTTATCATGTTGTTCCTAGATTGAACTCAAATCGCATCGAATAATTAATCATTCAACTGATAGGCTGGGCAATTTTCGATTAAAAAATTTTTCTGTAACACTAATAAACAGTATATATACAACAATTTTTTTTCAACGTCGTTCGATATTCGGTTCGATTATTTATGCATTTGCTCCGGGGAGAAATTAAACAAATTCTCCTAATTTATGCACACAATTATTTTTTTAACCCAATGTAAATGAAGAGTTTTTTTTTCCTTCATTAAAAATTAGCCCGATTTTAATTTTTTCTAATAAAGATTTATCAGAATTCGATTGATATTAAATCACTGAATAAATTACACGACAGTTTAATAAGTATTTTCGTACGTAGCAAATGATAAATATTGAAAAATTACCATGAAAAATAAGCAATCTTTAAGAGGGAATATTTTATTCAGAACTAAAAATAAATGCACATAAATAAATAAATAAATAAATAAACGATTAGTGCGATATAATCGGTAGTACTAATTAAGTAAATTGTTAAGATCGACCTACCTTGAAACTAATGCTTAAAATTTTGCTTAGACTATTAACAAGAAAGTTAATCTATATTGCACGGTCTGCTGATCGCTTTCAGTCGCTATAGCACTTTTGGGACATTATCCTCGCATGCCTGATCTCATTATGCTTATAACTGGCTCTTGGTGACAACGCATAAACCCTCACGTAGGGGGGCTAAATGATTTTAATCAAATTTATATTATATCTACACATAATGCCTGCGACTTAACTGTGAGCTTAGAGTGTCGACATGGTTTTCTCTTTAATAGGGCCTATTAATTTACATTCCTTTTGATATCAAGTTAAAAATAAGTTATATTATTCAGATGTTATCTACAGGATACTAAGAAATCTATTTTATAAATGCTCTCCAAAGGATTCTTTTCTTTAGAGAATTCCGACAACTCTTTTGTAATATTTTGTATGTTTCTACTTGCAAAATGAAAATTAAATAATATAATAATATAAATGAATATTTAATATAATAAAAGTCTTTTAACATAAAGTTTCTATAAGTTCTAAAATGAATTTCGTAAGTTTAAAATTACTTTCAATCTACGAATTAAATTTCTTTCAGACCAAAGATTGTTTAAGGTTTGTACAGTACGTGATAAACAGTTCAACCTGCAGATTTTCTATAGAAATTTAAATTTAAAAAGGTTATTTAACCTTCTTAACATTAGTTTTATTGCATTGGATGAAAAGTTTGTTTTTCTTTTGTCTTTAAACACCGAATACAGATATAAAGTAAAAAATTTGAATTATTAAACAAATTTCTAACATAGACATTAATTTAAAAATGAATTTATAACTTAGTTGTTTTTAAAGTAAGCCTCTACGATGTTACCGAAACGAGAAGAAAATTTGGGAAATTTTTATCTAAATTGAAGGTAAAACGATTTACCACGTTCAAGAATACCCCACTTTAATGAGGTTTTTATAACCCCTCCCAAAGATGAAAAGGCCCTTTTTCATAATAATATCATATATTAATTCTTAATTATTTTAGTAATTATTATTATATTAGGTCCTAAATGCTCATCAATCATCCTAAATAATCTACCCATCAAAATATCCAGAGTTTACCTTAAACACAGAACGAGAGACATCTTAAATTCTTAACATTTTGGACAGGTATAACTGAAGCTGATGAATTAAATTATGCAAATTATGTTATTTATCTGTGAAATAAATCAAAGAATTGTATTTAATCGGAAAAAGTTAAATATAAAGAAACCAGAAGAGAATACAAAGTAAGCAAACGAGGAAGATTATCGATTTCTTTCGATCCAATTGGATGAATATCCATGATAAAAATGGTCCATCCGATCTAAATTTCATAGTTTTAACGCAGTTTAATTTTCGCTTCCAGTTGCAACCATTCAGATGGTAAAAAAGATATCTTCTGGATTGTCAAACTCATCACGTATTTTCAAACCGGAGTGTAATCCGATCCCAACATTACCGACAAAGTATTTTCAGAATCTCTTTTGTTCTTAGTCTGAAACCGAATTTTATCTCAAAAATGGAGCCATGAACGATACAAAAACGAACGTGAAGTACCTGAAAGGGACGTCAAGATGCGCCTCCAAAAATTCCAATCTAGTAACGAGCGAGGGGTGTTAAAGAAGAGCCGATATTCAGTTAGCACGAAGAAGAAGTTTTTTGTTTGAAGAACGACTAGACTCGAAGCGAGCGGGGGTCTAAAAGACGTTGTCCGCCATTCGTTTGGGTAGAGAGTTCGCGGCTGAGCCCCCTGCAAAGTCTAATTTATGAAGCGGTTACATATTGCTTGTCACTTAAGTCGTAAAGAGAAGAGGTTAACGACTAGAAAACAAACGGCGTTTTGTGTTACGGTAACCCGCCACATAATGGCAGAAAGGTCGCCGAGGTGGCGAAAGGTTGGCGATCAGTTAAATAAATGACCGAAGAGACGATTTGTCTGGACGCTGTGTTCTCGCCCTCTCTTTGCTAGAACGGGGAAAATGTTGCGCCGACCACCATGCGCCAAGTAACGGAAAACTTAAGCGTTTTGGTGGCACGTGCCACATAAAAAAAAGGAAAAAAAAGGGAAGAACCACGAGAACTTCATTATGCACTGACTACTTTAGAGATTAATAAAGACATCTGCTATTTCTTACAGATTAGCGTTTATAAATTAGACTCGACCAAATCGTAGCGGCCTACTTTACATCGACACTAGTCCTGGAATTAATTTATGCACGCATTGCTTACTCTGCCCGACATGCCACAATTTAATCATCGTCGCTTCAGTTTGGGTAAAGCATAATCTTATCTAATTTAAATTTGAGCACAATTGTATTACTGAATTGGATTATGTCCAACTATTCTCAACACATTTTAAATAGTTACGCCTATTTTTGAACCTTCCAAGTAACGAACTTTTACGTCCGTTACAGTTTACAGCTTTGGAGGAATTTTTTCTTTTTTTTTTCTTATGTGTTCGTTTCATAAGTAGGTCGAGTTTTCTCTCATCTGGTAATATTGTGTCCTCTCTCGTCGGTCGGGGCTCCAATTTAAAAATTCTTTCTTTATTATTATTGAACGAGGGCCAGACGGACGGGGAGGCGGAGGATGATCGACACACCCTGTNTACAGAGTTTTATAGCGTAGAAATTAAGCAAAAAAAAAAAAAATGTTTATTTTGTTTTCACAAATAAGACAATTTTAACATTAATAAGTTTCGAACACCATAAAATCTTTAAAAAAAAACAATAATAAAACTCGGCCAAACTCAATATTTTTACAAAAACTTCACGGTTAATCGAATGGCGATAATCTTTTTAATCTAATCTTAATCCGCGCAAGTGTAATCTGCGCATGTTCTATTAAGTTTACGATATCGGCCACCGTGAGGCGCCAGCTCTCGACTCATCCGGAGACTAATAAATTATTTCTGAACTCTCTCTCCATATGGCCTTTCAGAAAGTTCAGAAGCGAATCCAGGTATTGGACAGCAGGGAAGAACACAATAGCTGCATCAGATAGGTCTAACCGCATTGCTAGCAGAATGGATAGTACAGACTTGAAAAAGGATCCTATACCAGACAAGAGACGGGAAGTGAACGCAGGGCTTATCGCGGTCGTTTTCACACATCCCCTCTTTCCCGCACATTCTATCGATTCTCTTCGAAACGGAAGACTGAATTGGGGGATTTGGCTCCTTAATCTGGTTACCCTCCGTCTAGTCACACTGGAACAGACTTTAATTGATTTCAGTGGAGTGTTCGGATGACGTCAGGCGACAACAATAAGAGATTTTAAGAAACGAATAAAAACCTATTCTATTTTTCAGACTGGAGAAAAAAAAAACACTTAAAATGTGTTGAAATTTACAGTATTAATTGTAAATATAAGTAATTACTAAGTAAATTATGGGATTATTTTTAATTAACTCTCTCTTAATCTTTAATAGTAAATAAAATTAAATTAGATTAATTTTAAATGTGAAAAAAAGGAAAAATCATTATAAATCTCAATTAATCGGATAAAGAACAATAAAAAGCATTACTTTAAAGCAATTTAAATACTAAAATAAACAAATTCTACTGCTAAACAGTAAGCGAAAGCAAAAACATTCTATAATTAAACAGAATAAAATAATTTTAATTATGATTAAATGGAAAATTTTAAATCTGTTTTAAACTTCAATTAAAATGAAATTAAAAATGTATTCTTTTAAAATATGATGAAAATTAAAACAATTCAATCTATTTGCGCAGGAATAACAATAATTTTAATCATAAAAAGTGGCATAAACTAAGCTGAAGTTTAGTTTTCATATAAGCTGTAAAAATCTAGGATTAATTATGAGCATTAGTAATTCTAAATCAATTTATAATCAAATTATCTAAATTAGCTTTTTATAATGAATGAACAAACAGCAGCCCTCCGTGATTAACAGCAATAAATTATAGTTAATTGAATAATAGATGTAAACTTAATGGCAAAATTATGCCCATGTCTACATTGAAAATTCATAGTAAAATTTTCATTCAGAAACTTTTTCTTTCCCTCAAATTAATTTTTTTTTTTAAATCTTGTTAAGTTGGGATTAAATTTCGATATAAGTTTAAATTTTTGGGTCTTAGTCTCGAAATTTATTGAATATGTTAACCTTTCTGAATTTGTTGGCTCGTTCATAAATTTGATCATTTAAATTAGTTATGACAAAAATTCGATAAGACCGGTTCCTATTTAGAAGTGTTTCTTAATTTAATCCATAATCCAATGCTTTACGGTCATTAAATTATTTGAAAACGAATACAGCAGACCGCTTCCAGACAATAAACTTTGAAATTGTAAAAAAAGAACAACAAATTGATTGGCAAGCGTCTGCCAGTTAGGCTTTCCAACGTAGTACTTGGCGTTACAAATGATTCTTCTCAACTTCCTTGATATTTCTAATCAACTAGAACGCAGCCAGTTTGTTCCCTAACTTAATCACGCCTTTTCTCCTCCTCTGCACGTCTTCATCTGCTCGTTGTCTCAATGCTACCAAAGCCAGTCGAGTAAAACTAAACATCATCGGCTTGGCTGAATGTCCCCTTCTTTGCTAACACCATCTTTTGTCATCGTAAAAGCCAATAATAAATCTACGGTTATTTCTTTTTATCTCGTGATAAACTTGACTAATTAATCCCTATCTAATCTAATAGATAAATAAAACGTAATTAAGTTTTTTAATAGACTCCACCTCGGCTTCGTGTTGATACCATAGAAGCAATGGAGCTGCGAGCGTTAATCATCGCACATTTCATTAGTCGAATTGAGTAAAGGATGTGCTGATATGCTTAATTAAATGTTTTATTGCTCGAACTGGTTTCACACCAAAAAAATATATAATTTAAGTTTTTTAATACACAATCCAATCTTAACTGTTAATGTGTTGCTTATTTGCAAAGAATGACAAATAGCAGATCTAACGTTAGATAATTAACTTATTATATATCTTAATTTAGGAATTAATTTAAACTATAACTTAATAATTATTAAAACTTTCTGATCTTTTTAAAAATAAATAATTTATTCGTTAAGAAACTAGAAAAATAACGTTAGAATCTCATATTTAACTCTTATTATGATTTAAGTAGTTCTTCCTTTAGTGTTTTTAGTTAAACATCATACTTTTAATTATATTTCTAGTTTTAGTTATGTTATTTTCATATTTTTAGTTAAAAATTTTGTAAATTTTCTAGAAAATTGCAAATTTGTTGGGAATCTGCAGCTGAATCTCTTGATATGGAGAAGAGGCGCCAAAGAGAAGAAGAAAATATTCCTCATTCCTTTAAAAATTTTTAATGCGGATCGATGTCACACAATGGTTTGTAGTACCATTTAAATTTTCAAATAAATTATTTCTATAGAAATTAATTTTATCTTCTTATTATCCTCTCTTCTAACTGGCATCTAGTCTAGTTTGATAAATTAATATGATGAATGCAAATAGTAATACATCTTGTGCTTCTATTTGTGTCATATGACTAGTCAGGCTATCTTACTTTTAAATTCTATGTAGAATGATAAATTTTGTCATTTATAGTTCATACTTAAAAACTATAATTACTTTATTATTTAGTAAAATTTATGTAATAAATCTAATTCTGTTCCTTTAATTTATTTTTGTGTATTTTGTGATAAAAACATCGCTGATTTTCTACACATTTAATCAAAATTTATTAAAATATACAGGAAAAAGTATTTAAAATTTACAGATAATTATCATAGTCTATTTAAATAGTTAATATTTTACTGTAAACTATATTTAGAATCATGATATCCGGATAAAGTCATTATGTAAATTAAACATAATGTACAGTACAGTATAGTATAGTAAGTTCAATTTAAAATTTTTAAGATGATTTGAAGTTCAAGTTGTTTAGTTAATTTATTTTAGAAGTATTAAGAGATGCTTATCAGAATAAACATTCTTTAATGTTTCTTAAATATCAGCTCTTTAGGCCTACTATGAATAAATAGCATTATTTTTAATTACTTTTATCTATCGAAAATCTAATGTGTCATTAAAACTTAATAGCAGAATTATTCAATACAATTCTTGGAATTTGATATATTTTAAAAATTAAATTTATACTTAACAGAACAATTTAATCTTTTTCAGAATTAAAGTTCATAATTACATAAAATTGTATAATTTATATTTTATTTAAGTGTAAATGAAGGTCTGCATATTAAATATTATACAAAAGAATTGTCCATTTCTTTTAAATTAGGATTTAATTAAAGTTCCTTAATTTATGAGAATATTCTAAGTTGTATGCGGAAACATCGCATGAAACTTATTTTTCCTGACTTCAGTTAAGGATTAAAGTTAGTGTTCTAACTTTACTTCTTAACTAAAGTTAAACCCGTCGAAATTAGTGATCCCAAAACATAATTTAATAAATTTACTCATTAGAAGTGTTCCCAATCACAGTTTAATGAACGAGCTAAGTTATTATAATGAAATTTCGAATTTACACTTACTATAATTAATTAAGAATATATTAGGTTATCGAGAATAGGGCTGTGTTACTGTTCATTATTAATAAAGTAATCTGGTTATTATTGTAAATATAATAGTAATAAAATTTAGATATAGACTTTGCTTTTTTAAATAGGGACATAGATTATTTTAAACAATCTCATCAAAATGACTATTAACATACATTTTAACCGAGTTATTATGTTATTATAATGATTTTGATTTTAACAACTAAAGTACAGGTACAATATATATATATATATATATATATATGCCTATAATGATAATTAAACAGAAAAAAAACAGACTAAATTTATCGTTTCATCTATTTTCTACTATTCTTTCAAGCGTATATGATTGTATAGCTCCAATTACAAACTGTAATTATGTTATACATAAGCATCATAATACCAAACCTTATAGGCTTACATTATATACAAATCCAAACTTATAGATAGACATATACAAGAACTATAACCCAAATCGTATGCCTATCGTAAAAATGCCAACACATACATTACTGTATAGTGTATGCATTTATACTATAAAACATGTAATTCAAATAATTACTTTCACTTCGTTTATATCTATGAAATTATTGTAAACATTTGATTATACTTCTGTTTTAAACTTCAATTAAAATGAAATTAAAAATGTATTCTTTTAAATATGATGAAAATTAAAACAATTCAATCTATTTGCGCAGGAATAACAATAATTTTAATCATAAAAAGTGGCATAAACTAAGCTGAAGTTTAGTTTTCATATAAGCTGTAAAAATCTAGGATTAATTATGAGCATTAGTAATTCTAAATCAATTTATAANAGAACAAAGTTTTCTACATGTCAATGCGATAAGCATGGAGTTTTATCTAGTTTATCATTTAGTTTAATAAATATTAAACAGTTGTTACCTTATTTATGATCATTTTTAATAGTGTTATCTTATCTATTACTTAAATAATAGATTATTATATGCTGTAGCTGAAACAACATTTTAAATTATTGAAAGGAACTAGCTTTTAGAACATGAAAAACAGAAATTTTTCAATAAAATCTACATAAATATAGGTAATAAACATGTAATTTGACAAAAGGTAGAGTACATTTAGGTCATGTAATTTTATAAATAAAAAAGAAAATATATGTAATTCATAGTAAAATTGAATAATATCGACATAGCCTAGAGCATTAAGATTCTTGGCATAAATTGTGTTAAATATTTCAAACATGTAATAATGTTATGGAAAAAATACTTTTCCGTAACTGCAGCTCAGTTTTAGATTCCATTCTTATAATATACATGCTTAAAATAGCTTAAGAAATACGAGAGAAACCTTTATTTGTTTGAACTTGTAATATATACACAGGCCTATTGTAAACAGGTAAGAAAATTGCTCGAACAATTTGCAAACAATGGACCGATCTCGTGTCTACGAATACTATTCATTTACTAACCATAGTGTCTGACATATCTCTTTCTATTGGCTAAAAACTTGGCAGCACTCATATTCCATGGCAATGAAAGATGAACGAGCTCTATAAGGCCGAGCGATGATTGGCCAATGTATTTATCTTGATTGGCATGTGACAAAGCTTTGGATTAAATGGTCACGCAGGGCAATGATAAATGATTTCTGATAGATATAATTTGGGATTATAAAAGCAAGGGAAAAAAATATTTCTACTCCATTAAATCTTACTTATCGATTGTGTTAGATTACAGGTTATTTCATCTCGGGGTTATTTTATATTCACTCAGAATTGTTCAAAAATAAAAAAAAAGAGTATATTAAATTAATATTTAAAATAAAAGAAAATTCATTTTAAAAAAATCAATTTGTAATATTTCTTAACCAGAATTATATTCTTAAATGTCACGATTAATTTTTTATTTTAAATTTAAATATATTATTTATGTGAATATTTATAAATAATTGATGAATCTAGATTAGGATATTAAAGCCAAATAAGGGAAAAAATCTAAAATAGTAAAATTTTAAAGTAAACTGAATGAAATAAAGCAACAGATCGTTTTATAAATTCTTCGGTGAAGTAATGAAATCCGTTAGGAAATTCAAAAAATATAAATATTAGAAGGGCAAGGAAAAACATTAAAGAATATCCTTCATTTTTTTAAAAAATAGTACTTAAACCTTAATTATTTAAACATAATCCATTGAATTACCTTAACTAATAAGCCTACAAAATCCTCGGATATCTCGAGATAATACTTGATCGAATTTCTCTGTTTTTGCTTCCAGATGGCGTAAGTGAACACAAGATTAGGGAGGAGGAATGATCAGAATCCCGTACGCATGCTCGCCCATTCATACAAAGAAACTACTGTTCTGTTCAATAAAACAGTAGTTCTTATTTAAGTCAAGTCGAACACGGTCAATGTGATCCGATATATTATTATATCAGAAAATGACGTCCCCCAAACTCTTAGCCGTTTATTATACAGTTTGGCCCGTTTCCGCGGGCATTGAAAAGATTTTTTTTTCTTTTTTTAATATTTCTCCCTTCAAAAAATAATTAGATTTTTATCAGATAGAAATTTTTTTGACTAATGGTTAAATTATTTTTACACTAAATGGTTCTTGCTCCAACATTTTTTTTTTTTTTTTGTATATATATGTATGTACTGTACGAAGCGGTATATGAATCAGCAATAATAACATATGTTACTAAATAGAATTAATGGATTATAAAATAGACATTCTGTATTTTTGTAGCCCCGAGCTCTTCGTGAAATGAATAGAGGAGATTGTTCTAATTATAGGGAGTATACAGTTATTGTTGGAAGATGGAGCAATTATGAAATTCAGTTCATTATGGGAATTACTGACTTCAATAAATTATCCTGAAGTATTTACAAGATTGTTAAATCAGAAATGTATTTTATATGCTAAAGGCTAGTACAGTTAGTAGTCGAGTCGTTGTAAACCTATAATAGATTTATATCAAGAGATTCAGTAAATGATGGAGTCTACGTCCATTTTTCAAAATGAAATCGTTTCTTGGAAAGCATAAAAATGTTAAATTTAGATTCGAAATTTTGTAATAAATAGGTGTAGATAGTAGCAAATTTAAACGTAATTGCATTATGATATAAATATAGATTATTTATATATATATAATTTTTTTCTTTTTATCATTATCACATTTTACACACATGTACAATACTCATAATTCCATCAATACTTATATGTTTATTTTTATTATAACAAAGTATAAATTTATTATAAAAATCAGAAAAGCTCTTGCTTGTCTTTCGACATAATACCTGTGTTAGAGATTTATACATAGGCTATATATTGTATATATATTTTTAAATAAATAAATTGACCGAAATATAGAATATTATATAGGCTACTAATAAATTAGTCTATTAACATATAGAAAGTATTATATTGCTGGTTCTATATTCACTCCTCATGCTCCTGTCTATGTTTACATATAAAATTTAACTATAATTATTATTAAGTAAAATAATAAAGTGTACTATAATATATACACATATCTACTATAATATATAATGTATGTACTGTACTGTACAGTACTGTACTGTACACCCAACATAGACTATATTTTATAGATTTAGGACCTAATCTTTGAGGTCTAAATTGGATAAAGAATTTATATAAAAATTTATAAAAATTATTGTATTATTATTTAATTTTATATAAATTAAGTTAAATTCATTATCTTGTTAAAATTATAAAACTGAACAACTCAATTTAAAGATATATCTTACTTTACGTGACAATAAAGGAATAACTTAAAATAAACAAAGCGTATCAATGATATTTTGCTTATTTCTAATGTTATCTATGACAGTTACTAATTTATACACAGGACCCTTTTTTATAGCAATTTAAATATTTAGTTTTACTTAATACAAATTTAAAAACTGATTCAGTTTTTTTCGTGTGTTGTAGAACATAAACTAAATGATTAAAGTTTACTTTAGATAAACGAAGAAAAAACAGATACAAATTGTGTTCATTGCATGTTAAAATAGCTAATTGACAATAATGAAAAGTCAGCACGATCAATTTGTAAATTTACAAATTGATTACTAATGCTTAGTTTACAGTGGGCAGAGAAGGTAAACAGTTCGATTGTTTTCTTTCTTTATAAATAATAAATTACAGCAATAAACTAAAAAAGTTTGTATCAATATATTATTTACATGATTTAAAAATATAAATTTTAATTTGAAAAAAACGTAAATAAATAAATGACAAAAATAGAAAATGCTTCTAGAATTTGTCTATATAACTTAATAATAATTAGAAACCATCCAAAAGTAATTTTTCATTTGGTCTTAATTTAGTGCTGCGTTGAAGCAAAAAGTGAAGAAAAAATTCTCTATTCGTTTAGTTTTCTTACAAGAAGAAAAAAAAAAGAAAAAGAGGAGATCAGAGTTTGTCGAGCCGACTTAATTAAAATGCTCTGTATAATGTAAACTACCTAAAATACTGGAATGTACTGTACGCCACAATGGTTTACTGTTACCAAAATAGAAAAATTAGCAAAGATGATCACTCACCCTCTCATTCTTTCTCTGCTGCAGACACCGACAAGTGGGTGGAAATTAAAAGTCGTTAAGAATACATGTATCATCTTTTTGCCTGTAATATATTTTTTAATTTGTTCTTTCTTACTAAAAATCTTCGCTAGCGTTTAAAAACTTTCGAATAACAAGCGCTCGCAATATTTCTACATCTAAATCTAAAGGTTTTTAAATGAGAATGTCAGAACCGACTGTAAAATATAATTAGCCTTACAGAAAATTATATATTTTTCCAACATTTTTCCTAAAGCATAGCGGCATAAAATTAGTTTAACGTGTCTTTGATGAAACTGAAAATTATAGCCAAAATGAAACTCGTAGTGAAATTAATTTATAANAAACTATAATTTATTAACTGACAGTAAAATTTAAGACTTTATAAATGTAACTAGCTCTTGTTATTTTTGGAGGATCACCAGAATAAACTTATTTTTTAAGGATAGAAATTCTAAAGTCATTAAATTAGAATAAAGTATTTTGCAAAGCTTTGCAAAATACTTTAAGAAGTATTCAAAAATACAATTTTGTTTATCGATTATTCAATTTTTCAAATTGAAATTTTAAACTTTTGAATTGATTAATCAAAATCATTACTTTATTTTTAATTCATTTCACTTCGAATCTGCTTTATATTGTTCTGGACTAGTCTATATAAATTTTAATTTTCGCTTATTAAAAAAACAAAAACAAAAATACATTATTTCTACTTCAATAGTTTGAATCATAGAAGATAGCCTTTGATCGATCAACACTATTTATAAACAAGTCAGCTGAATTCCATTTGAAACATCTGCTCCGGTGACATCTGCACAGAAAAGTGATAAATGCCTGTGCAATGAATGCTTCAAAACAATCCGTATTCAATTATTGTTTATTTTATGAACCGTTTATATACATCTGTATCATAAATGAGCTTAAAGTTTATTTTATTTAAATTGAAGCAAAACTATTATTTTTGTGAATTTTACATAATTTGTAATCGTAATTGAACTACTCAACCTTCATTAACCTTAATTACCTCAACCTTAATCGACTTAATTTACCTATTATAAGTTAAAACGATAAACGTTCTTAGAAGAAAATCAACTGGGTCTGAAATATAAAAGAAATTTACTGTGCTTTGATGAATTAAAAAGGTGGAGAATGATGAAAATCATTACATTCAGGCCTACTTTTCAACGCTCTGTGATTCTACTTTTGCCTAAACTTTATTTATTTAAAGGGAATAAATAAAAAGTAAAATAAATAAATCTTTTAAATATACTGAATAAAATAAATTATTCTAAAGATAGAATTAATTGTATAGACATTAAAAATTTAAATATTTAACACATTTTTTTTTAAATTCTCAAGACTCACTTGTTAATAAAGTTTTCGAATTTTAGTGATTTTGTTATTAATTTTCTCTTGAGAAAAATTTAAAAAAATGGATTAAAAATAAAGCATTTAATTTTTATAATTTATTTAAAGTCAAGAAAGACTCTTATGCTATTTTTACACCAATTAAAACATTAGGAATCAATATATTTTTATAATTTAGATCGATTATCAGTCATCATTATTCTACGATCTTCAATAGTTTAAAAGACTCGATAGTAATTATCTTCTAAACTAGCCAATGCAATTTTTACTACTGTAAAGATAGTAATTTAAAAGTATTACAGAACGAATGAGATTTCTGAACTGCAATCATCATCAGACGGCTTGGAGTGAAGCAGCCATTTTGAGGCAGAATTTTATTGATTGAAAGATCGGAGAGAACTAAGTGAACCTAACCATTGACTCAAGTGAATGCTCTCTAGAGAGCAAAAATCTACTCAATCGCCGATTCAATTAGATGTTTGCACTGTAGATGTTACAGTACATTGAAAATATAAAAAATAAAAAATTTCCGTATCTCATCGTCAATGGAATGGATTCTCGGTTATAAACACAATACATGGATAGAACAATTGATAGACACTTTGGCATGATGCCAGTCGTGGTCTGGCGGGTTGTTTTAATTGCCTCATTCCTCGGATCAGAGTCATGTAGACTACTGTGTTATGGCAACAGTAGCATGTCGTTGTTGTTTCAATTCGTTACAGTAATGGATACAGTGCGGTCTTTGAACCAAACCCTCGGCCAATAGGTCTATTTAAGTCTACTTAATTCTTTTTCCAGTCATTTATTATTTATAAAACGAGTAAACTGGTGTAATTACTTTTCAACTTACACACAGAAAGATTGTCGCTTATCGATTTCTGATAAGTTGGACTTAAGATATAATTAATGGTGTCAATAAAAACAAAGCTTTTTTCCACTTGCTAAAATTATCTTGAATATCAAACTATTTCTAATTCTCTTAGCTCATTTAGATTTACCATTAGTGAGAATAAGTCTAAACTGATTATTATTAATACATCTAAATGCATTAGAAATAATTAATAAATAGAAGTACTGTAGTTATAAATAATAAATGACGAGAATTCCAAGAAAAAAGTTTATATATAAACCCTTCAGATTCGAATGTAATAATTAGTTATAAAGAAATTATTCAGTATATCAACTAAGTTTTTTTTTGAAAATAGAAAAAACATTTTAAAGTTTTTTTGCGACTAAATCTTCAAAAAAATTTAAAGAAATACTTTTAAAATTAATCTGAAGCATTGTTTTTGATAGAAAAATATTACATTAAAGTTTTTAAATTAAAATGGCTGATTAAATAATATTTTAAGACCCCCAAATATCCTAAATGTACAAAAATATATGTTGAAAAATATAATTAACAGTTTGTGTTCCAAATAGCTACAATTATACGTACAAAATGCATATTGTAAGCAACAACAAGCCAATAAAGCAATTTATAATATTTTTATTTGTTTTGTATCAGTTGGTCGTAAAGCGTAATCCTTCATTTTCTAAATGCGTTTGGACAAAAGAACCCCCTATGAAGATATGCACACTAAACTTTAAGTTTACAACTTCACCTGTGTGTAATGACACTGAATAGGAACAGAGTCATAAATCTGTTCGGTTCAAAGTCATAAATTCCTGTTCAATTAGGGAGTCGTTAAAATCAGCTGGAAGGCCTAACCCATCTTTCTATCTAACTTGTATCCACCCTCGCTGCCTATTCCTTTGCATGTCATCTTCGGCTGTTGTCGATCGTCACGAAATGCCTGCTGTTCATGACGTGACATATTACTAGAGGTCACGTACGAGATAAGAAAAGAATGTTGGTGTCTTAAGACAAAATGTCATGACTTCAATAGCTTTACTGGCACTAGGCAAACAACTACCGTATAACAGTTTATGGCCCAACAACAAACCTGTTGGCATTAGGCGCAAATCTTACAATAAAAATGAGAATTTTCATGCTTTTTCTTACTTTTATACGTTGAAAATTTTATTAAACTCGTAATTAATCGATTTATAACATTAAAAAGCTTATTAAATGATATTTCAAATGGTAATGATTTGAATTTTTAATTTAAATTCATTTTATTTAGCCCTACTATCTTCTCATGTATTATAACATAACCAATTTACACAGTATTTTATGGTAAAATATATTATAAAATTTAGAAATCATTTTAAATAGCGTTTAGACTTAAGTATTATTACAAGAATAAATATTCAAATCTTATTCTTTATATTTCATGAAGACATATACAAGTAGATACATTTAAAAATGTGTTCTTTTTATCTTATAATATGAAAACTTTGAAGTATTTTCAAAAAGATTCTGTATTTCTTTCTACTATTTGATAATATAATAGATATTGCTGTATATCATCTATCAGGAATGTAATTTATTTTCAGAAATACAAAAATTTAAATATGTTCAGAAAGTTTTGTCATCTCGATAAAATAAAGATTCTTTTATTTATATTTATAAGTATTTGGAATCTATTATTACTCCATTATTTATGCATGAAAAGACATTATCTTTAAACTATCTTGTAATTTATCTTAGCAAATTGAGAACAAGAATGCAATGAAGAACAATACTCTATTGTATAGTGTATCGCTATAAAGCATCTCCTACTAATCTCAGACATCTGAAGTATTTTTTTCAGAAATTAGGAGAAATTGTCATCTCAGCAGGAAACAACAAGTGATGTCAAAAAGTGAATGCCATTGAATACAGCCGTTTGTTGTGTACAATTTGAGAAGCTGATTCTGTGAACCAATGAAAAGTAATATGCTGAGTTCCTCCCAACCACCCCAGGGACAAACACTTTGACCGAAATAACCTGGAAAGATTTCTTGTAACAAGGCAAGAGTCAAAAGAGAAAATCGATACACAAAGAAGCCGCAAAGTATTCATTCTACGTTAAACAATTAAGTGTAATTCTAAACCGAATATTCAGCTAATGTACTGTACCTAAGGGAAAGTAATTGAATGGAGAAAAAAGAAACAAAATTGTTTAGTTTGGAACCTTAAATATCTAAAAATACATTTCTTTTTTAAGTAAAATGATGCTTTTCTTTAAATACTGTATTAAATAACAATTTTAATAAATATTTTTAAAATTAAATAACAATAGATAAAAATACAATATAATTAATAAGTATATTTAATACAAATGAATAATCTTACAGTGTATAAGGCACAATGAATTTAAATATTATCTTTAATTAAATATTATTTTTGCTATTGACAACACTAATTTATTTTGTTTATACAAATAAAACAAAATCTCAGAAAAAAATCATAAAATGTGCAACTTACAGGGAATAAGAAACTTAAAAAATTCTTTAGCTTTTATATGAAAATACTTATTTCAGGAAACTGTCTTAAATAATTATAATCTTTTATTAACGTTGTTAAATACTTAATTAAATAATACCTTCAAAAATTAATTATATTTAAAATAAGATTATACTCAAAATAAATGTTACAGAATAAGAAATTTATATCANGTAACAGTTACTGTAAGATGACTTTGTTTAAAAATATTCACCTTAAAAATTTTTATTAAATAATTTTTAATATCGTTAACATTTTCTACAATTAAAGAATTTCATAAAATAAATTTTACAACTAGGAAAACACAATTAAATTACTTAAGAATAAAAGTTCGGCTGAATAGAAAGCGAGCTACTAAGAAATTTAACAATGAATCGGGGTAGACGAACAAAGAAAACAGACGTAAGAATTGAAAGCAATGGACCTGGACCTATATTCCCACCAAAGTGGAGATGACTTCGACAGCTGATAGCGAAGGGAAAAGACAAATTGTTCTATTGGTTTACAATTTATATGTTGTTTTCTATCCTTCGACATGCATTCTTGACCACGGATGGTATAGTATTACCACATCTGCCAATGTCGTTGTTTTGAAGTAGCTACTCATTCAAACCGCTATTTATACGCACGTGCAATTCAATTTTATAAACAGACAGATGTTGCTGTCATATGATTGTTTTATGGAACATTATTATAATCATTGTCCGCATAAAAATGATGATAGTGAATAAATCTACAAATTTTCAAATAATTCTAAATTTATGTGAGTATTCTACGCTATATGGCTTACAATAAAAATTACTTTTCATGCGAGAAAATAAATTTTTACTTTAAAAAAATAAATAAAATTCGCATGAAATAACATTTCTTCTTTAATTCAAAATGAAATAAAAAGGTTATAGAAGTCAAAGTAAAGAAACTTGAAAAGTTTAAATCCAGTTTTTTGCTTTCAGTCATCATAAAGTAAAGGCATTAATGACAGCTTTGAAAATGAAAACATTAATGATTCATAAACTACCCAGTAAGATAATAAAAATTCCATCAACAAACATTAGTATACGTTAGGAGATTGTCCAAAAATTATTCTGGGGAAAAAAATATAAAAAAACATAAGATTAAGGTCTAGCTTACTTATTGATTAAACTCCATCAAATCGCAAAAGATTACGAGAAAAATAATATAAAAGTAACCCAAATGAATAATTTACATTCGTGTGGTTAAATTTAACACTTATTCTGCCATATTACATTTTATTTTTAAGTACTGTATATTTATTATAAAATCAAGGAAATAAACAAGCCAAAACTGACATACAGAGTTGTAAAAATAATTTAAAGTATAATGATAATGAGCTTTACTAAAGCTAAATTAGTTTGTTTTTAATTTAATTTTTTAACCTAAATTATTTAGGAAGTAAGTAATTTAATATGTTTTATTTTGGAATGAAAACATGTCAGAAGTATTAAATTCGTAATATTAATGATAATGATATTGAAAATATAATTAAAATTATAATAATATAGCTGTAATGAAAGGAGTTAATACATTCAATTAAAAAGTAGACTTCTAACTTTAAACTATCTTGTAATTTATCTTAGCAAATTGAGAACAAGAATGCAATGAAGAACAATACTCTATTGTATAGTGTATCGCTATAAAGCATCTCCTACTAATCTCAGACATCTGAAGTATTTTTTTCAGAAATTAGGAGAAATTGTCATCTCAGCAGGAAACAACAAGTGATGTCAAAAAGTGAATGCCATTGAATACAGCCGTTTGTTGTGTACAATTTGAGAAGCTGATTCTGTGAACCAATGAAAAGTAATATGCTGAGTTCCTCCCAACCACCCCAGGGACAAANGAGATAATAATTTAGATATTAATGTTTTACATTAGCAAGAAAGTTTCAATTATAATTTTGTTTCCATTTAAATATTCTTAAAACTAAAAAAGTCTAAATGTTTAATTCATAATGTGTAAAGTTTTTTAATGTTAATTGATTCAGAAAGATGTCTAAATTCTGAATTTATTTATATATTAATATCCCAAGGAAAATAAAGCCATTCCATTAAGGTAGAGAAGAGATGAGACAGCTCTAACATGGTGAATGTATCGACATAGTGCTGACATTTGACATTAACTCTGCCTCAGAGAAAGAATGACAACGAATCAATTTGGAAAAGCGGCGATCACATCGTCTGCCAAATTAAATCGAACGAAGATAACGAGATGACAGCAAGGAGTGATATCATAGTGGTTATTTGTTGAGCGGAAAGAGACAAGAGGAGTGCTCTAGGCTTCTATTTTTTGTTCATCGAAATGCGTCATGCTTCATGCTTCTTCTAAGAGGACGGAAATTAACTGGTTATGAGCAAAATATTAAATAAGCATGACTAAAGATTGCGACCGATTTGCATTTTTATTATTCTCTCACAAAGGATTATTTTTACCTTATAATGCTGAAATACATTTTCGATCCAATTCTGTACTTGTACAGATAAGTTTAGTACATAATTTGTAAAATAATGAAAGTATAAATAGTAAGCTAAATTAAATAGAAAATAATACTAAATTTATTAATAATTAGAGTCCAATTATTTTTTTTAAATATTCCTAAAAATATGTTAAAGTACAGTACAAAATTACTTACTTGTAAATCGAATTGAATGCCGTAATAAAACATTATATTTTCATTGATTAGATTTGAACTTATTAAAAAAACGTTTTCTAACAAGTCGTTTGTTTTGTTTAAATATCAATTTCTAGGTTTATTCAATTAAATTTGTAGAAAATCTTGCAGTAACCATTGTTACCATTAGGCCTGTAGACACTAATAACCTAAAAGATCTCTCCATCTATTCTATCATTAAGCAAGGGCCTCTTACAATGTTTAAATGACAGAGGTTAAGCTCATTGATATCCACCCATCTTTTCATCTTTACTCATGGTATTTGTCAAGAAGGGAAAATATTAAGATTAATAATTATGACTTGACTACAAAATTATGTTATAAATTACATGTGAATTTAAAAATATATTGTAAAGTAATATATTACTTTAAAATTCTATTATAATTATGTGAAATTAATTTTTTCTGATTAAAAAAAATCTTTTCTTGTAATTATTCAAAATTACACTATGATACATTCTGTAGTATAAATAAATGTATTTTATTGAAGTTATTTCTTGGTTTTTAATCAAATTATTAATGAAGTAATATACTAGATTATTTTAATTTAGTACATTAAATTTGTAAAATTAATTTTTGATTTAATTTATTTGAAAATTTACAAAAATGTTTTAATTAATGCATCTACTCTTAAACAACTTAATAATGAACGAATACTCCGAAACAATTCGTTATCTGTAAAATATAATTTGTTCTGTTATAGTTCAAAGCTATATTCGTAAACGGAAGAAGAGTATCATTGATCGTTCTATGGTCCCTTCTGCTGCGCTTTCGAAAATTATCACAGTCAGCGGCAAGGGCGAGGGAGAATATTCATGAAGATTATAAACTGTTCTCTCGACATCATTGTGTAAATCTCCCCGGAGTTAGGAGATGAATAATCTATTTAATGACTGCTCTCTTTAATGACGAAACTCCGGGGTCACCGGAACTTTGGACGACGATCTGACTACAAACTTGTACAACCTAATGATTGGCTAGATATATAAGTTGTATATAAAACGATACTCGCCTTATGAGCACGTTGTTAATTCGTGCAGAGTTCCCAGCTCAAACTTTATTCTCTTGTGAACTAGCGAGGACTCATTTGGGTGTAAAATGTCTTACTTGTTAGTAAATAATGATCAATACGTAAAATATCAAATTTTCACTTATGTAGCGTTATAATTTTTCATCTTTATTTATTATCTATTTTAAACTTAATACAACATTATTATAGCTTTAGCGTATGTTTTCTATGCAAATAAACTAATGATCATTAATTTTATTCTGACAAGTTCAATAATATTACATTTCAT
Source organism: Centruroides sculpturatus (assembly GCF_000671375.1). Taxonomy (NCBI): domain Eukaryota; kingdom Metazoa; phylum Arthropoda; class Arachnida; order Scorpiones; family Buthidae; genus Centruroides; species Centruroides sculpturatus. The sequence continues at coordinate 386,257 of NW_019384341.1, forward strand.
TAAGATTAACAATGGTTTTATAGTATTAATTCCATTTATTTTTATTGTTGGCAAAAAAGAAAACTGTACTAATTGTAAACAAGTTAACGAGTTATTTTTTAATAAAAATTATTGTCTTATTTCCTCTAAAAATATAACTAAAATTTAATCTTTGTGATCTATTTTATAGCCTTAATGTTGGCTTTCGGCAAGTTTTAGCTTTACTCTACATAAATATTTAATTATCTTTATTTTAAATTTATTAAATTTAATCAGATGGTTTACATTAAAAAGTTCACAAAAATATTTTATATAAGGTTATATTGTTGTTAAAAGTTTTAACAATTGAACCATAAGTAAATTAAATACAATTCTTAAAAGGTAACGGTTATGCGCTTAAAATTATGTCACATTAATTTTACACTCGTTAAAGCAAAATATTTAAAACAGCTCTAAGTTTATAATAAAATTTAGAATTAATTAAAACTGGCATGTCATATGCTATTTAATCCCCGGTTTTGATAAATAAAGTAAAGAGTAATAAGAAAACATTAAACAAAATTATAATGTAATTAGGCCTTTACTAATTGATGGAAGATTAGAGTAAATTATATCAACTTAAGTAAATATCGAACTGCTTCAGTTTAAAAATATCTTTTCTTTCTTAATTATAGTAAAATTGAATTATAGACTATATAAATAAAATAATATTTTCGTACCTAAATTTATAATGTATAATACTATAAATATATTATAAGCTAAATTCCTACAGCCTATGAAATCCCATATAAGAAGTACAAGAATTATACATTATTTAGGTTAATGTAAGAAAGTTAATGTGAGTATTTTTATATTTAACTAAATATAATTTCATTTAAAAAAAATACACTTAAAACAGTGTTATGTTATTTAGGTTATTATAATTATAAAACAATGTCATATCCTGTGCATAGGTTTTCTGAAAAAATATTTAAAAAAAAACTAGTAGTATTTTGAATAATTTTTCAACTGAATAAAATTCTAAATCTGTTAAATACATTCGTTTTTTTTTTAACTTGCATGTAAACAAATAAATTTAAATAAACGTCATATCTATAAATCACACTAGATACATTAATAAAGAATATAAGATCTATAATTTCTTATATTCTTTCTAATTTAGGCGACTGATCTGAATTAAATATAAGACCGCTTGTCTGTCTACAGCCGAATTTATATAGTAATCTTGTATTTTCAGCAAATAATTTGCCTGAAACTACAACAGAAACATTTAGACTGTAGTTAAATATTGAATAGACTTCTCAAAGGATTTTAATAGATTTTTAAGTTGTTAATTTAAAAAATTAGAGTTTTATTTTCTATTCATAATCTCTAAAAATATTTCAAATCAGTAAAAATGTATTACGATGGATCAAAGACTGAAAATGATTGAAATCGTTTTCACAAACCATACATAGGGGAGACCGGGGCAAGATCGGCATGTTAAGCTTTACTTAAATTTTGTGTAATAAATACTGCTGTAAACTGAAAAAAAAGCTTTGCATATTGTCTATTGGAATGTTACCTTACTATAGAACTGGTTAAAATCAGTTTGGAAATAAAAATAATTAAAATAATTACAACTTTACAAGAAGAGAGAAATTGACGAAGTTGCCCCGGGTATAGGGGCAAGATCGGCAACTTCTCTCTTTTTGTAAAGTTGTAATTATTTTAATTATTTTTATTAAAGTTGCCCCTGGTATAGGGGCAACAGTAATGGGGCAAGATAGGCACGTATATAAAATTATGTTATTAACAATGTATAAGTTGGAATTCACTATTAAAACAAAGAAATACAAATCCAACACCCATTTAATATTATTACAACGAAATGCAAGTTCAAAGACATATATACATGAATAACAAATGCAAACATGTTTTCATTTATCATCTGTTTGATTTTTATCCTTTGCTTCTAATGTGGCTTTATGTTGCCGATCTTACCCCGCTAGTCATGATTTCGAAACATTAAGTACAACCCTGAGAACAGAATGCCAAGCCACGATCTGGCCACGTGAATAAGTTGAAGTTACATCCTTCTAACAGGAAAAGTAACTTTCGTTATCATGGAATTATAACAAAACCTGCCAATTCAATATAAATGGAAAAAAAATATTATATGGAATTGAACGAAAATGAAAATTTGCTTGATAATTCAACTACGCTTGTTGGAGAACAATAAAAACACTACACTCAACAAGCCACCAATAAAACTCAACTGCCTAACCTATAACCAAAGTCTCCTTTTAATTTGTTTTTTTAAAAAAGCGCTTGACAAACTTGCCCCGCATGCCGAAGTTGCCCCGGTCTCCCCTATATTATGATTGTACTATATTTATTACAATAGAAGATTATTGTTTTAATCCAGAAGTTAGTTATTAAGTCGTTTATAAATATTAAGAAAAGCTTATACTTTATTAAATTTATAGAATTCATTTATCAATAACGCGTCTTACATATATATATATAGGCTACCTATATATAGAACTCTATTGATCTTAATTATAATTCTATTATAATTTTTAAACCAGATATTATCTAAATATATGTTATTTAATATTTTTGTCGATTACTGTATCAGTAACTTTAATAAATTTAAAAATAATTAGAATTAAATACGATAGTATAGAATCCACTGATAGTTACATTTTAAATATAATTTATTTGATTAAGATCAGTTAAAGTGCATAAATTACCATTGATCTATTCCCTTTTACTATGCTTCTCGTCTCTAATGGATCTATTTAGAACAGGTTTTATGACATTCTATAAGCTTTTAGTAAAACTATAGATTAAATACAATTTTTAATGGTTCAATAAATAACATCACATAATGGAGTTAAAGTAGCAGATGTTCCTTAAAAGAAGTAAAAATAAATCGGATCAAATTTGAGAAATGATTACTACTAAAAGACCATGAAAACAAAATTAAAGAGGCAAGGCCGAGGGGCGACCCCAGAAAAACTTTATTTGCCAAATAGAGTTAGAAGAGCGACAACATATGAAGAAATAAAATGGCCATAGGCAGGGTTAAATGGAGAAAAATAGTGATGATGCTGCCAACTTTCTTGACTGAAGTGTTGACAGTAATAACTATTTTTGGATGAAATTTCTACAAAGAAAATAAATTACTGTTTTCAACTAGAAAGAAAAAAAATGCTCTGTTAAGAACTAAAGTTTATTGAAAACATTTTAAAAATTTTAATTAATTTATTTAATCTTTTTTATAAGCAGAATAAGATTATATCATACTAGTTATTATTAATAGGACTATAATATAATAAAAATAAATTTATAAAAAATGAATGAACGAACAATTTCTTTAAAAATTGAATTGAATCTAATTTTAAAAATACTAGAACAAAAATTATAGTCCTATTTGCCATTTAAAGGTTTAAAAAAATAAAATTATGTATGTAGATAATACTATTTACATTCCTTTGAAGACAAGAGAACTAAAAAAATTAAACTGTAAATTAATTTATTAACAGAAATACTGAAGCTAAAATATATACACTATTCGTTGATATTCAGTTAAGACGAAAGCACGCATTAACTTTTAAGCTTTTACAAAGCTACTAAATATAACATATAATCACGTTGTATTCTTATAACCTAATACTAAATTTTTCCTATAGTTTTCATGGATTTTAATACAACTTTACTCCAAATAATTTAAATTTCCAATTAAATAAAACTTTAAATATTTAACGTCTGAAACTTATGAATTCACATCAATTATTTAAAATACACTGAGAATTAGAACACTAGAATTAAGTTGGCATTAGCTATTTAAAATGTAAAGGCGCTTTAATACCAACAAAGAGCTTACGTAGTATATAATTGATTATCAAAATGTTAGTTAGAAACTCTATTCCTGTAAGGAAAATTTATTTAAATAATTTTAAATTCATAAGTACAGAAATGACTAAAGAATACAGAATAATTTTAATTTTAAAAATTTCTTCTAAGTAATAAATAAACTTATTAGCTTAAAATTAATAAATTCAAATTATCAATACAGGCCTATCTATATAGATAAATTACAGTAGCTTATATCAAAACTTTTCAGTCTGATAAAAGCATTTTCAAATGGTTTAAATTTACTTATTTAATAGTTGTATTTACAAATAACTTAACAATTTACAAGAAAGATATTTGAGTAAAAGGTATTAACACTACAAATCAATAACATGAAAGATAGCAACAGAAATTCGGTAATTTGCAACAGAAATTTTCGATTTCCCAGTAAATAAATTGTAAACTCTCTTAAGATTTATAAATATTTCAAATATAAAATTAAGAAATCGAAACTATACATTGAAGAAGCTGCCATCAAATTATATATCATAAAATTAGTCGGTAAATTGTATTTGCTTTGAGAAGAAGTGAACATAAAAAGTAAAATGCAATTCATTGAGACAGGCAGAAAATTAGTATTGTTGATTTCGAATGCTTTCCAAACATTGAGAGGTAATTAATGGTGCTATTGTCACATTTTAGCTGTTAAGCATCTGTCAGATAGGCAACCAAGGTCAATAGTCAATGTAAACTGCCTGCGCAACTTATAACCTACTTCTTAGTGGTTTGTACCTTCTGGCTGTATTATTGAATCCACTCATACACAAAGAAACTCTCTCTTTGCACGGAAATTTAATAACATCATTACGGAATTTAAAGTTTTCTAACAATTACTATTAATTTTGCATTATCAAATTTTACAAGATAATTATTTCGTAATTTATACTTTCTACACATTTAAAAAAAGAAAGTAAATGGATTCAGCTAGTCGCCTGTTTATATGACCTTGTTTGTTTAGATACAAAGTTCAATGAGTTTCGTAAGTAGGCCTCTTACGTCTTTCTCATCACTATACATATTAAACAGTTATCTAAGTACGACGTAAACATATTTTTAATATACATAAATATAATATATGGCCTAAAGTGCAAAATATAATACTAATAACGTTATGAATTTTGTACAGTAATACTGATTAGTCATTTCTTATTAAGACAGACGAGAAAATATTTATAATGATTAAAGAAGACTACGTGGTACAATCTACTTACCTGTTAGAGAAGATCGTATTATTCTTTTACTATACTCAAAGAGAAGTAAGTTTTTAAACAACATCTAGGTAAATAGTCAATCTATAAAACACAAGAAGAAAGTAAGAAAAATAATAGAAAATAGTAGAATCTATCGTTAAATGGGACTTCTTTTCAAGGCCCTTATTGCTTGCTAAGATTGGTAATTATGTAAGAATCCACAAATAATTCCTACATCAGAAAAAAATGCAAACAAATAAAAATACTACGGTCAAGTAGCAAGGTAATACAGATTATCAGACGAAAATAGATACTGTTTGACAGAGTAATAGACCATTGTTTTTGAAGAGTAAATGGAGACGGAATATTTAAACTTAAAAAAAAAAAGTAAACATTTTCCCATTATAATTCTACAGTTGAATGTCATATTTTAGATTATGACATGACGAATATAAACGACTTTTTCAACTTGTTTACGATATATTTTGCTTAAATGATTTGTTTACTGAATAAAAAATCAACTTCAATTCTCCAAATGGAATCTAACGTACTGTAGCCTACAGTACAGTATATTACTGTATTTTTAAAACTGATAAAATTAAGCATTATTTAAATTAATTAAATATAAAATATTCAAAATTTCTTTAAATTTATTTATATAATTTAGAAATGCAGTGAATACAATAAAATAATAATCTAGAGATAGATAAACTTTAAGAAATCGAGTGTAATAACAAAATAGATTCAATCTCTTGATTTGATTTTGTGTATAAATCTCACATTTACTTACAATTTAATAACTTATAATATATTATTAAAATACAATCTTTTATTACACTAAAACAAATTATAAAGCCGATATATTTGCTAAGTAATAGTTCAGAAATAACAAAAAACAATCAAAGATCAATATTTGGAAAAACCATTAACTACTTTTAAACTCAAAAATCAATTTATTTGTCTTGTTACTTTACCTATAAAATGATATATTTATAGTTTTTTTTCCATCTTTCTTAATATTTGAGCAATCATTAGTAATTTTAAATGAGAGAAAAAAACCTACACTCGCTTTCATTATCAATAACTAAATTATAAAAAGATTAAATGAAGTTCAGAGTAATCTAAATATTATTAAACTATGCACGAAGATTTAATTTAATCAATAACAATTTTATTGATAAATTGCCTTCAGTTAATTTATATCTTATACAGTATATATATAATGTAGTTCGATTAGATGGACAGTAAATAATAAGTTAGACATAACAGGCCTACATTATTACTTTTATAGATCTCCAATCTAAATCATTCTGTATGTCTAAAGTTTGTTTACTAATTAATCTATAACTTTTAAAGGATTAAAATATATTTTAAAATATTCTGTATAATATAAAATATTTTAAATAAAATTCAAATAAAATTTTTATAAACAAATAATGTTTTAAATTAATCAAAATTGGCTAAATTTTGAACTTTTTAATACAATAAAACGTCCTTTAGGCGCGTGTAATTAAAACTATAGAACAGGAGTTAAATTTTAAAATTAAATTAGATTAGTAGAATTATTTTTCTGTACAATAAAATGGGGGCCTAAATAAAATAAGATTTGTATGAAACATTTAAATATTAATTTATTTCATAAAAATAAAAAAATGTATGGACTTCAAAGCCTTAAATATATTTTTCCACCATTTAAAGTAATGTATAAAAAAAGAGAGAGAGAAAAAAAGAGAAAGAGAAATCACTCTTACGATATTTCCATTAGGATTGACACTAGTTCGATAACTTTTTTCAATCGAATCAGAAAAATTCCCTTTTTTCTTTATGCGATTGATTGATATCAATCTATTCACTGTTTTTCAACTTCCATTAAGACAATAAGATCATAAAAAAAGGAGTATCAAAGTCATTGACAAAGATTGTGCATTGGATTCTATTTAGTGTTTCTGCACCATCAGAAGTTCATCTAAAAGTTTACAGCAAAGATTAAATTGGATCTCCATTAAACAATTCGTTTTATTCTTTCCTAATAGCTAACTACTTTTAAATTTTACAAACAATTCTCGCCAAAGGGGGATGCAGAATCTAGATATTTATCAAAGTTTCCTTCAACTCACTTAAAGTAATAGAATAATTATAGTAATAAGAAATTGTAAGCTGTATCAACAGCCGGCTTTAATAAAATTAATCTTAAAGAAACATTTTACCGCATCAAAAATGAAAATATCTCATTAACACGTTTAATTAAAGACTTGACAATTAATTACGATCACGTAAAAGAGTTTTGTATATCCTTTTTTATTTTTATTTTTTTAAGCTTCTTTCTGCTGAATTTTGTGCTATTTAAGGAAAGGCGAATAACATTTAAGCTACAGTATAATATTATCAAATTAGTCTGATTCGATACAAAGAAAAATGGCAGTTTGCCAGATATCCAGTAATTCAGTCAGTAAAAGGTAGATGTTCCTATCATGGATTCAGTCAACGTTCATTACGTACTTGACTGTATCTAGGGAACACACAAATCGTTTATCGGAGAAAGTGCTTGCTTTATCACTTCATGTTTATCCGTCTATGTGGATGGAGTTCTAACTTTGCCGTGTTTACACCGATAATATAATTCCATAAAAGGACCAAAATTCCGTGCACATGAACGGAATACGATTTTTACAATATAAAGTACCATTTGCCATACCAAACATATCTTTCAACCGAATATTTACTTTGAATTCTGTATAGATTTGTAAAAGTATATCCACCATTATATATATATATAATACACGAAATGGGGTTAAATATTTTATAAACTTTTCGATAGAGTTTGATTTTTATATCCTTACTTTTATAATATATATAATATCAGATAAATAATTAGTTTAAATATTCAAAGTAATAAATTAGACAAAATAACTTCGATAGCCTGCCTAAACTGTGCTGAATTTAAATAAATTTTGATTTTTATTTTAAAAAATCATACAGATTTAAACATTTTTTATGTTTTATGTAAAATTAATATATTGCTTATATAAAATGTTCAAGTTTATAAACTTTACCTTTTTAATATTAATATTTTTCTTAATGTTTTACATTTTTTAATTAAGTCAATAATCATTTTTGCAAAAGTTAAATAAAGTTGTAAATTTTATCGCCTACATTACCTTATTATCTTAACTGATAGTCTGTCTAACACCAACTTTATCTAAAACTCAGTAAATTTTTTTCTCTTAAGCTCCAACTATAGAATTTTTTATTTTAAATGAACTATATACTTTGCAACAATATAAGTTATTAATATGTTAAAATTTAACCTTGTGTTTTTTAGTTAAATAAATTACATTTTTTTTTAATTTAAAAAACGTTTGAAATCAATAAAGCAATCCTCTACTTGAACGACTCTGTTAAACATCAGTCTACAATAAATCGAGTAAGCATATTTTTTTTATTTTGTTTTTTTTAGAAATAGGCATATAAAACGATAAAAGAAATATATGATCTTGTTTTATCATTATAATAACTCCAAATTACAGCTACGACGTTCAAAAGCTATTAATCAAAATTTATTGCAAAACTCTTGCTATTAACTGTTTTTTCTCTTTGAATAATCAGTCAATCCACTTTAAAGTTATTATGAAACCTTACAGATCAAAGTTAAAATTACTGTTGATTATATTAATAATTCTTTGACATAGATAGACTATTTAGTTTAAATATAATGTGCATTTTTCTACGTAGTTTAATATGCTCTACAATTTTTGTAAAAAGCTCTAAATAGCTTTTTTTTTTCTTTTTTTTCCTAGAAGTGATGCAAGAATAGATTTAAATACAGTCATTATACGGTAGGAATGATCTTTCAGCTAGTAATCTGCAGGATAATTCTCTTAATTAATGTTAGTTTTTTTCTATTTNAAAATTATAATAATATAGCTGTAATGAAAGGAGTTAATACATTCAATTAAAAAGTAGACTTCTAAACAAATGAAAACAAAAGAATTTATAAATTAGTCAGTTTTTAATAAACATTAAAATATCTTTCTTTAGTGTACTTGTGATTTATAGCATATACAATATTAGTGTTTATACTACGGAGTTTATTTTTAATTAATCATTTGGTCTCATATACAGAATCTTTTATAAACATAATTATTCTTTATTTTGATTCCTGTTTTTTCTATACTAAAATAAAAATCAAATTAAATAATCATTTTTAAATAAAATATTCTTATTTAAAAAATGAGATTCACTTATTTAAGCCTATAAAAAAAACTGAGATAATAATTTAGATATTAATGTTTTACATTTTTTAATTAAGTCAATAATCATTTTTGCAAAAGTTAAATAAAGTTGTAAATTTTATCGCCTACATTACCTTATTATCTTAACTGATAGTCTGTCTAACACCAACTTTATCTAAAACTCAGTAAATTTTTTTCTCTTAAGCTCCAACTATAGAATTTTTTATTTTAAATGAACTATATACTTTGCAACAATATAAGTTATTAATATGTTAAAATTTAACCTTGTGTTTTTTAGTTAAATAAATTACATTTTTTTTAATTTAAAAAACGTTTGAAATCAATAAAGCAATCCTCTACTTGAACGACTCTGTTAAACATCAGTCTACAATAAATCGAGTAAGCATATTTTTTTTATTTTGTTTTTTTTAGAAATAGGCATATAAAACGATAAAAGAAATATATGATCTTGTTTTATCATTATAATAACTCCAAATTACAGCTACGACGTTCAAAAGCTATTAATCAAAATTTATTGCAAAACTCTTGCTATTAACTGTTTTTTCTCTTTGAATAATCAGTCAATCCACTTTAAAGTTATTATGAAACCTTACAGATCAAAGTTAAAATTACTGTTGATTATATTAATAATTCTTTGACATAGATAGACTATTTAGTTTAAATATAATGTGCATTTTTCTACGTAGTTTAATATGCTCTACAATTTTTGTAAAAAGCTCTAAATAGCTTTTTTTTTTCTTTTTTTTCCTAGAAGTGATGCAAGAATAGATTTAAATACAGTCATTATACGGTAGAAATGATCTTTCAGCTAGTAATCTGCAGGATAATTCTCTTAATTAATGTTAGTTTTTTTCTATTTTAATGAGATAATAAACTGCCAATTGAGTTGAGAAAACTTTAAAACGGCTTATAAAAATGGATCTACATTTTAATTTTTATCTAATAATATACCAGAATATTTGGCTTAAACCTAAACTAAGTAGATTTAAAACAGATTATTAAAAAACTCATTATAATGATAAAAGCTTAAATGATCCAAATTAATATAATTTAAAAAAAATTGTAGTCTATAATATATAATGCTAACCATTTTTAATTTGATATTTCAAAATTTTATTACTTTAAAATTGATATAAAATAGCTTTATCATAATTAAAAAACAAAATTCAATTATAACTTCATTAATTATTATTTTCATCGTATAAAGTTAAAAACTGAAAGTAATGCGATTGTGCAAAATACATAATGATTATCTCATGAATTTATAATAGGTCACTCAAAAATGCAATTTATTATTAAACATAACGGTATATATGACTATAAAGTTTTAAAAACATAATTTGTCTTTAAAGTATTTACAGCGGACGGATTATAGGCCGGTTTATACGCATCAACAGTAACAAGTATATAATCGATCAAATAAATGATAACCTCCATAAAACAGAAAGACCGAAACACAAACAATAGTAACGCCATCATCGTTCGACGGTTGCGCCACCAATGGAAAATTTCCGCTAGGCCTACATCCTCCTCTTCCTCTGCCAACTACCATGTTGCTGTATGAGAGGCAGAAACACAGCGTATCAACGTCCACCGAAACAACGGAACCGTAGAAAGGGGTTCCCCCATCCACCACCCCGAAGCTTAGAAGGTACACGTCCACACATGCTCAGTTTGTGTCTCCAGCATGTCGGCTACAAGCTCTATGATAATTAGCCTACCAGATATAGCCGTGTTTTTAGGATGGACAACTATCAAGGTCTTACCTCCTATACTTGTTGTCACCGCCAGTCCGACCACCATTTTGATACTTCTGGTTTTTAGTCTGGTTGGTCTACAATAATTACTAGCTCGGTCGTGTCATGATAAGCACATAAATCCACCACAAAACCGTGAAGATCCACTTTAACGCTTTAATACAGTACGATGCATCTCCGCAAGCAGCAGTCAGAAACACACACTCTCTTCTCCGCATTCTAGCTGCCTTCTAAACGTTGCAGCGCCTGGGATAACAAATTACGATAGCCTTCTGCCTTTGTCTTGATATATCGTCGTAATTTTTCCCGGCGCAAGTCATAATTTCTTCACTTTAAAGCTATCACGTGACGCTCGACTAACCAATAGTATTCCGTGTAGCTGGTCGTAAAACTTTCAGCTTAGCTAGTAGAGGTGGGATAGTGGGGGAGACAGACTCGCAATCCGGCCCCAGGCCAGTCAGGCAGTAGGTCGAACGAGAAGGCGGTACATCGTCTGTGGGGACAAAAGGGGCACCCCCATTACTCAGAGATTTTTATGACAACCGTATCCTGTACCGTGTGTGACCGTAGTGTATGTGCGCGCGCTCCCGATTCATCCCTCCCCACTTCGACATTTACTTTACTCATAGAAGTATCTTTAAGCACCCGTTTCCATTGACTGTTGGGATGGTCCGAAGTCGTTTGTACCGCCCTCTTCTGGGCTGTGGCGATAGCGTCTTGACGCCCTAATTTACATAAATTTACATGGCGGGTGTCCACCCATTTACCACGTCATCTCTCGCAGATGGGGATCCGTTTTATGAGCTTGGCGAGACTTGCTTTACCCGGACGGATACATTCTTCGACTAAGGGGTGGAACTTCGGAGGAGGGGCAATTAAATAAAGAATTTCGTTCTCTACACAACTTTTCATCATTTCTCATTCTCTTTTATAATTTTTTTTTACAAACATTTGCCTAAATTTAAATATTGATTTACATTAACATTTCACTTTTACTATTGAGTTTTCTTAATATTCCCATGTCCAACGACTAAGTAGTTGAATATACACGGGAGATTTTAAATGGATTTACTTTGTGCAGTAGCTTCAATATGGCCATAAAAGTTACATTTTATCGATCGATATTGTTTAACTGATACTGTTCAGACTACTTGTTGATTCCAGTCAAGACTTCATGAGTAGAAAATTTTGAACAAATGGTATTGCTAATATTTTATAAATGTTTTCTTTCTTTTACTTGAAAAATACATGAAGTTTTTATCAACATTTCCATATTTAACCATATTGTTTTCACATATAATAGATGAAAATTTTATAATAATCTAAAATATAAGCTCTATTTACCTTCCAAAACTACATTTAGTGAATTAGCTCATGAAAAATTGATCAATATTAGTTTATAATCTTTAATGATTTAGATAATCTGATAATAGGAAGCTTAATTTAAATAATTACAAATTTTAATTGGCAATTTAATTTTTAATTAAGGCTTCTTAATTTTCATTTCAGAGCATTAACAACAGTCTGTTTAATAATTTTATATACTATTAATCTATATAGGATAAAAATAATTGAAAGATTTAATTAATATTTAAACCGTATAGCAGAATTAAATTAATTCACAACATTAATCTATATTAATGTAATGTTTTTTTTCAAAAATNAGGCCTACATAATCTTCGAATTTTTCTTCTCATTCCTCTTTTGAAATGAAAATCCGTCTTTGGAATATATTTTCATTATTCTCCAAGGAAAACGAAACTTCAAGGATTTCACTTTTGTTGATTGTTTTCTTCTGAAATAGTCGATTTGTATATTTTTGTGTAATAGTGAAGTCAGCGAATAATCTGATATTACTACTAATAATAAAATCTAAATATTTTTATTATTTTATATTATTAATTGTTTATTTTTTAAAATGTATTAAATACATTGTGCAAAAGTATTCATTTAAATAAAAGTTTTTAAATTTTATGAAATTAAAACTAATATTAATTTTGTTACTTAATAATCACATTTTATTCCTTTTTACGCTTACTTTTAACTAGAGATTTATTACCGAGTACTCCAGCGTATTTTAATATTAGCATTAATATAAAACAATGTATAAAATGTAATTTTAAATAGGGATTAACAAATTTCGTAAAACTAAGACTATTTTATGTAAAACATCGCGTGTTTACACCTTGTAATTTGCTATAACTTACATGGAGATTCTGTTCTAGGTTAGCTTATTAATATTTGAGAAAATTCTTTTATCATCTTGTCAAGCTTTCAAATTAATTAAATTAAATTATTTCAAAATGGATTGCATAAGTACTGTACTGTACATTTATTATATATGGATAAAACAAGCATATATAAATTATAAAGTCCATGCTTATTTTATCGCCTAGAATCTAGGTTGTAACGTAATCATTTCTTGAAAAATAATTGAATAAAATTACATTTTAACATCACAGTAATTCATTAGAATATAGATTTAAATTTTACTTATTAGAATGTATGATAGGATAAGGTCTACAGAAATATTAATCATATAGACAGGTCTATCAATTCAGATCTTTCTGATGATATTGGCAATTAATTATATTTGACAATCTCAATAGTAATTGGCTTGGATATAAATTACGTATTTAATAGAAGTAATTACATACATAATTACAAAATTATCTAAAAAGTAATATTCTTCAATGTTACTTCAAAAATATGAATTGGAATTAAAACTAAGAAAGATTATGTAAGCTTATTTTAAATGTATTGATGATAGAAGAATAATAATATCAAGGTACACTTTATATAATGTATACAATTTTAATTATAATAACAAACTATATTATATCTTATTTTCAATTAAATTAATTTTAAATATAGACTATCATTAATAAATTTTTAATAATCTTATTTATTCAATAAGAATAAAAAATTTTAAGTTATTTGCATTGATAAATCTTAAATAACATAATTTTATAAACAATTATTCAGTTAAATTGCTTATTAAATTATTAGATATAAAGTTAATTATTATTAACTTTTGAATTAATTAATAATTTACTGGAAACGAGTTAATTATAAAATAACATGATAAATATTTTTCACAATAAGTATCGCTTGAATTTTTATGTTATTGGTTTAGGATTATACAATAACTTTTATTTTTTAAAAAGATTTTTATAATATTTTATTTTATTCC